>NC_079547.1:10783869-10979824 GCF_015846415.1 Triplophysa dalaica | reverse complement strand
CCATGATAGTGCCATTTTGGCTGTAGGATTTACTTCAACACAAGAAGACTCATGGACTGAGAGAAAACCAAGCTGGACTTTAACTGTTTACACTCAATATTTGCATTGGCCCTCAATTAACCTACATACGGGGGCTTTGACATTAAAACCGCATAGTTGTCATACACGATTCAAAGCGGGATCCAGATTGAGACCAGGTCGGTGGATGATTTTCAATTATCGCACTGAAGGATACGAGTTAAATTGAACCATCCATGGCATCCCAGGAGGTTTCGGGGACTGTGTGGAGAGCGGGACATAGCTTCTATGATGTTTATTTTAACGTGTGTAATCATAATACCGATCATTATGAAAAATGGCATGGATATGGATCCAAATGACATGGACTCCTTGAACACTACCTTGGGACAGGTAGACTTTGGGGTCAATGAAACATCATCTGATCATTTGTTCCGAGGTCTACTGTTTCCAGCGTTTGAATCTAAACACCGGCAGAAAAGACAGAGTATCAACAAAAAGAGGGGAACACTCTCCGATCCATGGATGGATCATCCCAATCCCCCTCATTCTTATGCTACTAACATGTGGTGGAGATTGACAAATCATACCGTTAGAATGAATGATGCCCGACACTGTTATGTTTGTGCTCACTTTCCTCACAGCACCACCGGAGGAGATTGGTGGCCACATCAGAATTCCAACAACACATTTGAAGCAGCCAAGGCTGCAGTAGCAGCTGCAGGACTAAGCAAAGGCCTTGATATCAAATTTCGGGGAATCAATAGATGCAGTTTTAGCAGATGGACTAAAGTTACCCCCACATGAGCAAGCTATGATGCACGATACTTGGATTCCACACCCTCTTCCTGGCAGAATCTTTGCTCAGATAGCAACTGTTAAAATGTACCTAACAATCTAGTCTGTTATGAGAGAAAGACAGGGAATTACTCTCTGGGGACAATACCAGAGTGGAAATGTTCAGACATCTAGAAACCCGTAAATGAATCGGTGAGACGAAGCTGTATGGCCTGTCTCCATTATGCAGACTACGTAAATCCCTCAGCTACGATTGCTACTGCTACTCATGAAGTACCACAGCCAATTGTTACTTACCAGTACATACTTACTTCTGAAAGAGGACGAGCAAAATGTCCATCGTGCTCAACTGTGCATGTCCCTGATCACGAGGGAACGGGAGTCATTGAAGGATACTACTGGCTGTGTGGCTATCAAGTATATTTATCATTACCAAAGAATTGGACAGGACTGTGTGCTTTGGGCCAGCTACGTGGAGGAGCTGTTATTCTGCCTCATCGATCGATGGACAGTCAACGGCGAGTGAGAAGAGGATTATTCAACTTTCTACAAGACAGCCCAGTGCCAAAAAATCATCACATATGGACAGTTGCAGGAAAGATTGCGGTTGCTTTTGCTCCAGCAATGGGAGTAGAATCACTCATGCTCGACGTAGAGATCACTAGATATGAGTTGTCTTAATTTATCAACACAACGAAACTCATGATGGAGGGAATCAAGGAAGAACTAAAAGGATTACGTCTTACTGCTCTTCAGAATCGCTTGGTACTGGATCAATTTACTGCAGCACAAGGAGGTGTTTGTGCTATGGTTGGAGAGACTTGTTGCACATACATACCAGACAACGACGCAGATGGACATCTCATCGAACAAGGAATACACAACATCTCGATGCTATCTATCGCGATAGCGAAGGGTGAAGTAGATTCAGATACTTCAATATGGAACTGGCTTGACAACATATTTCCCAATTTGCATAACATATTGATGCTGATAATATGCATTGAGACACCAATCCTGATATTACTGTGTTTTTGGCCTTGTTTCATGCAGGCAGTTAAGCGAATTACTAGATCTGCTCCTCACCACCAAATGGTGGTATATTCGGTCAGTGATGATCAACTATTTGCAATTTAATATAGAAGTCAATTTTTTTATTACAAGATGGATTTTTAAGTTATAGCTTATACGCATATATATGGAATAATGAGTATTATCATTTATATTGATTCATTTTGCTCACGCTGATATATTCACTTTGAAGTAGATATTTCTCTTATGTTGGCCTTAATCAGATGTGGGACTCTTATGGAGCATTAAAGGGGGGAATATATTGTGTATAATTTTGATCATATCCTGTATACTATGGGAGAAGTATTCATAGGAATGTTTGTAACATAGTTGTGTTAGTAGATCAGAAATCATATTAACTTAGATAAGTATAAGAATCAAGATTGCTTGAATGATAGAATCAATATACTTATGCATGATGGAAATGATAGAAGCAACATATTTATGCATGATAGAATCAATATATGTGTACTTATGCAGTAATTGCTTTCATAAAACATTTTAATAATTTTCAGCAATGCAAAATCCAGTGATGTTTTAAAGGCCTGACCCAATTAAGTCAAACTTATGATGCATTATAGCACAACTTATTTTTAAAAAAATGAGTCAAGGTTGAAATTCCACCAGTAGACCATAAACCTTGTGGCCTAGAAATAATGGTGGCAGACAAGGACAGTTGGATAATAAAAAATAAGAGATAGCGGGAATATACCTGATTGGTTTTTAAAGGAAACACCCCTGAGTAGTTTCAGTATAACTAGAGGTTGGAAAACACCCGATTTTCAGATGCTTTTGGGAAACATTTCACTTTGTTTGACTTGAACAAATAAAGTTAAATCTTTGACACCCGGACCTTCTTTGTCTGAGCAATTTTTGAACTGCAAGATCAGCATTTTTTCCTCATCACATGTTGTAGGTTTAGATGTTGCAGTAAGTTTAAATAAATCCTCCTGTTTCATAGGTCACAAAACACTGTAGCTTTTCTTTTGGGGCGATGGTTGAAAATAATTCATAAAATAGATTTGGAGGTTGAGTTTTTACTGTTTGTCTCATATTTTTTCAATTGTCTCTATAAACAAATTCATGAATTCATTGCTACCAAGGTGCGACGAATTAACCAGTACAGGTGATGTCTGATTATTTGTTAATTTAGTTATTGTATTAAATAAAAACCTTGAATTGTTTATGTTAGTTTCTACGAGGTTTCGGAGGTGTTCAGCCTTTGCTGCTTTTAATGCCTTTTTATAACAGTTGCCTTCTGTTCCACGCAATTTGAAAGACCTCTTATTGGGTTTGTTTCCAATTGTGTCCAATTTACATGTTTTTCTTTTAAGAGCGTGAGCGTTGCTATTGTACCGTGGGCTAGTGCTATGTTTTTCTCATTCATCTTTTTTGACTTCATAGCTACAACAGCTTCTAATGTGTAAGGGAAATAGTGCCTATGCTGCTGGTGATGTCATTGAGCGATTCTGTATTTATTGGTATGGTTATTAAAGGAGTCAGATCTGGCAAGTTCTTTGCGAAACTATCTATAGTGGTCGAGGTAATTGCTCCCCCCTGTCGATAACGAGTTATACGGCTATTTTCTGCAGTGCGCAGTGTACATGTTATAAGATTTTGCTTACGAGATGTTGCTTATAAGATGAACTTCTACGAGTCTTTGCTAAAAAGTGATTCAGGATCAATCTGAGAGCAACTCTGAGCAAGGAAAAGTAGGTGTTTTATTGAAGAGACGGTGCTGACCCCATTGCTATGCCTTTCGAAGACTGCGATTGCACTGTAAAAAATATCTACTTGGTTCTACTTAAAATCATAAGTTAAGCAGCTGCCTCAAAATTTCAAGTAAAAACAAAATGGATTAATGAATTGTTTTAACTCATTATTTTAAGTGTTGTTAAACTGTGAATTGCCTTCTGTGAGTCAACATGACTATACCATTATTGTTGTTTCAACTTTGCTATGCAAGTTCAAAATAAAGTGAACTCATTAGTGAGCATTCTGTTCACTTATCCCCATTAGTGGGTTCAACTTAGTCATTTAAATTAAGTAATGTCTTTGAATTAGGGTATCAAGTTAAGATGATCTAAAAGAACGTCTTGTTTTAACTTAACAATTAATTCTAAAAACACAAATTTGAGTACAAAAGTTTTTTTTTATTAAAACCAATGTTAAGCCAATACAAGCTATACATAAACACTTCAATCATGAAATCATCTCAAAATTGTAATCAATACCAAACTTCAGTTGGCTGTGGGTCACATAATGAGGCTAAGATAAATAGAAGGGTTTCGTGTGAGCTTACACTATGAGGGGGTATCCCAAGCAGACTCCACAAGTATTTCTCAGTGTGTGTATAGAAGGTGGATGATGGGAAGTGTTTCCTGCAGTTGTCTGCAGTGCCTGTTGTCAACCAAGAAGTTGGTCATGCTGAATCTAGGCTAGATAGACCAATAGACACATACAGCAGTATAGATATCTATATTCAGCACCTCCAAAAAAAAAAAAATCACTGCCTGTCATCTAAGTTGTTTATCATTGTTATTGTTGTGTGACCTAATGAGGTTAAGTTGACTGATGATTACTGCAGGAAACATCTCACCTTCTATATGCACGTGCACAGCCCTCTGCTTGTCATATGCCCATTAGGTCACCCAAAGCTGTACTGAACACTATTCATATTAACCCAAAAGAAAATAAATTCTTTTAAAAGCATTAGCTTTTTTCCTTACAACACTGAAATATTGAACAGGTTTTAAATGTTAACATTTAAAAAACCTTAAAAACATTAATCTCACAGATCCAGCTAACTTATACCAAAAGCTGTGCTGAACCCCAAACACAAACAAATCTAAAACTTCAGACTGCAGCTGGTTGTTTACAAATATTTGAAACTTGAATACAGTATACTTTTGACCCCATTATTTGAACAATATTCAGAATTAAATGTTTTCAGTCCAACAAAAAAATCAGGGCTCCTCTCCTGTTTGCTTAAGTGCTTTTGCCTTCAAATTTGGAACGCATGTCAACAGAAAAAAATGAATTCCAATCCTATTCTCAGGTGGGGCATGGTTTACAAATTATATCTCAGGAGCTTGTTTCGGATGCCGTGGACTCTGGCAGAGGCTTGATCTGGTTTGATCTTCATCACTACCCTCTGAAGGAACTCAAAGGAATACTTCATGGCTCGTGGATACTCAAGGTTAACGCAGTAGATGATCCCCAAAAGCATGGCAAAGCTGGATGGCACATCCTTGAAGTTGTGAAGCACAACAGTCTCCTCAACCACAACTGCCACATTGAAGACCTCACGTGGAAAGGCATCCTGGTTGTCACCTTCATGGCCTATCAACAGGCCAAGTTGCATCCCCTCCATGGCTGCAGCCAGAGTCTCACCATGGGCCTTGAAAAGCAGAAAAAAAAAATAGTGTGAATGTTTGGGTCAAGATGTACATGCTCTGCAAAGCTATTTAAGTCTCAGTGATCATAAACCTTGTTTTCAGGCTAATAAAATAGTCTTCTTGGGCTTTCAGTTGTGAGTGTGCATGTTTGTAGGTGCAATATTGGAACGTTACTGCAAGGGTGAAAACTTCAGTGTCCTCTCAGATCTGGGAAAGTGTATGTTGCACTGGGTCCTCTCCCCATCACTATTCTACCCCTCCTTTCTCCTCCCCCAACATTGCTCTACCCCTCCCTGCTCCCATCACCACTATTCCACCCAACCCTCGTCCTCCCCATCACTATTCTGCCCATCACTTCTCCTTGCATCATCACCATTTTGCTGCCACAGGACTTTATCAACACCCATGAGTGTATCTAATGCAATCTCTTTGTTAAAGGTTGTCTGTGTGTGTGTGTGTGTGTGTGTGTGTGTGTGCGCACAAGTGTATATGTGGGTGGGTACGTTCATTTATAGGCTGTTATGCATGACAGAAAAAGGTCTTACGTCACACATCCTGATGATGTCTGATGGCTCTTCTCTTAGATAGTGTGGCAGACCCAGCAGAGCAGCAATCCTTCTCCTGTTGTTTGTGTCCTACAAGACAAAAATAAGCAGTGTTGAGATTTTATTGCAAACATCTGGTGCCCAATTTTACAATTCTCAGCTCGTCTACTCACATCTTTCTTCAGACAGTCCAAAATGGCTTTCAGTGCAGGCATCTTTGCCGACTTGGTCGCAGCTTCGTACACTTCCAGCAGTCGTGGTGCCAGGTCGTCAAGTCCATCGAGGAACGACTCGAGAAGGTCTATGCTTACGACTCTTTTGAACTCTGTCCGAACCTGAGAAGACAAAAAGGTTAAGAAATTAGAGAAAAGATTTTCAAAGCATAGAGTCATAATTTAGTAAGCTAAGGTTGTCTGTGGTCAAAGGCTTTCATCCACTCAGTAATACCAAAGTCTCTTTAATCATAGGCTGAGTGTTGTCTATTGTTATACCTGTCTCTCACAGAACATGGCCGGCCATCTAGCTATGACATCCCCAATGATAGGTTGATCCCCTACGATCTCCTTTCTGCGCTTGGAGAACGTGGCAGACATCAGCTCATCTATCTGCTGGTGATCTGGGTCTTTTTTGAGCACTTCCACCTGAATTGGATTGCACAAGCGCAAAGGACACATAAGACAAAATAGTAGGCTTCACAGACACAAAAGCAAAGTGTAGGTAGTTAGTATAACATAGGCAGGTATGTATGCAGTAATATTAGACAGGTATGATGTGTATGTGCATGTGTGTGTATGATGTACCTCCATCAACATCCGCTTTTCTTCCATGTCTTCATCACTTAGTCCTTCAGGGGGATCTGGACAGAAGTGGACCTCGCCCTTCTTTGACTTCTTCATACGTGGTCCCTTGGCTTCTTCTCCTTTTCTTTTGTTGACCCTCACCTCTGGGCATCCAGCTGCACTTAACTTCTGTCGATAGTTTCCGAGCTTAAACTTCAGGCTGTGGAACCAGCCGTACCAACCCTTTCCAGACCCTGGCTCTTTTAGACTGGGATGCTTCTCCACAAGCGCTTTCGCAACATTCTCATAGTGTTGCCTCTCAGGATAAGGACTTATCTTTGACATGCTGTCTGCAAGTGTGTCCAGGATATCAGATTTCATACCTTTAGGAATCACCAGCACAGATCCATCTTTTGCATATCTTCCATTTGCTTCTTGCAGCGTGAGTTCAACATCATGCGAGAACTCTGGAATCGGGAAGGGCTCAGGCCAGTGCTGGGAGTCAGATTCCCGACTACTGAGAGATGCAAGGCTGGCTGAATCCAATTTGGAATCCGAGCAAGCTGCATCAGCTGTGAACAACACTTTCAATGTTGCTCTCTCCTCAGGAAGGTCTCGGATGTCGGTCAAATTGGTCAGCTGATCCTTGAACGCAGGGTCCTCAAATTGTAAAATAAATCCACCTCTCAGGCCAAGGTTTGCACGCAACACCTGGCACAGTGCATCAACACTAGGGGGGGTGATTTCGATGGAAAGGCGCCTGATATCCATATCAGAGAGGACAACTCGCAGCAGCATCGTGGATCACTTCAGCCTGAAATTGGAGAAGAAAAAAGGTTTAATTCATTGTATACATACAAACAAATTGTTACTACAGAAACGATTTGGAAAACACTTCAAGAGGGTTAATTCTTTTGGATCAGGGTAGAAATACACAAACTTACAGCAGCCTTAATTCAGCAAGAATGTTCTAGGAGTGGTTAACAGGCGACCCTGGACAAGGTATGACACAAGTGGCATGTAGTCATTGAGATCCTCTGGTTTCACCAAGAGACACTCAGCAGGACTTTTCTTCACAAGATGGTAACTCCTCAAATGCTCCACATAGTAAGTCGAAAAAGGTTCAACGAAGAAACAAACATGACCATCCAGCACAATGCATATTTCCAAAATCCTTCCGAAGTTGGGTAGTCCACTTGTACTTCCAACAGAAAGTATCATTCCCTTTGAATACTGCGTTCCATTTAAGAAGACATTAGGGGTCAGTCCAACTGTGTCAACATCACTGAATCTATTCAAGATTGCTAGTCTAAGACCACCATCTAAGACTCCCAGGCACACATCTGTCACTTTTGCTGTCTCAATCTCAGGCTTGAAAATGCTGGGCATTTCAAGATAATATGCAAGCATAAGTTGGTGTCTTGAGGCAAGGGTAAGCAGAATATTTTTAAAGTTATTGGCATCACGCACTACCTTCTTAAAGAAAGAATGCTTAGCCTCAAACCTGATTGTCCAACACTCTATTAAGGGTCCAAATCTTTGAATAAGGCAAGGATAATGTTCAATAAAGTGATGTTTGGGGCGCAATTTGTAATCCGGGAAAACTGTCAGTAGCAACTGTCTATGATCCGATATTTTGGACTGCAAATAACACAGCGAGTCTTCAGTGTGATATGGAGTCGCTAAGAGCTCAACCAAGTCTTTCAGCTCAAGGATTACTTCCCATGTTTGATTCCCTTCTGGAACACGGTGGCCGATGATGAGGGTAAGGAAACGCACAAGACTCCAATTTTTCGTGGCCGTTACCACCTACAGTTCCACTCTTTTTAAAAGTTGAAAGAATTTTCTGAGGACAATTTCTCTTATCCGAGAATTTAAAAGGGAAGCTCTGTATTTCACTATTAAGCTCTTCTAATGTGAAATACTTCTTTGAAATCAAATCTGCAAGGCACAGACTTAGTTCTACAGGCACAATCCCTTCCAGCACATCGTGTAAAAAATCAGGTGGAAAGCCTGTGCATGTGTGAAAACCTGTCAGGCTGTTGAGAGGGCAGTCTCGTTTCACACCATCAACAGATGCAAGGTCCGTCTGCTTCAAGACATTTACAGCTTCATCAAATGATTCTGGTGACCTTAAAACAAAGTTCCCAGTTCTAACATCACACGTTTGTATGTCTCGACGACTAGCTAGACAAAACCTACAGAACTTCTCAACATTGAAAGACTCTTGGAATCCACCTAAGGAATGTGCTGCCAAGTTGTCAGCAGCAACGAACAAGATGGTGCCTTTAACATTACACCCTAGTTTCTCTACAAACACACCTACTGTTTCAAGACATTTAATATCTTCAATCAGTGGCTTCAAAACACGATCATAACCATAAATCCTGACATGCTCAGCCTTGCACAGTAAAGCAAGGTAGATTGACGACAATGTTGACTTGTATCTAGAGGGTAAATTGCCAATAACCCAATACACACCACAGATTTTATGTTTTTTTTTTGATGTGCCCAAGGGATTGCAGATTTCAAAGTCATCAATATACAAAGTAATAGCTACACTTAGTTCTTGACCTGAGAGGATTCCATTCGATTTATAGAAGTCACCATCCAGAAAAGACTTGTAGTAGCCAGACTGTTCAACAGGTTTGTTTTTCCCCAGTGCTTGCAGTACCTCTTCTTTTTTAAGAAGATCTGAAAGTAACTTTAGAATAGGGATATAGATAACAGTATGAAACTTTTCTTGTCTGTTCAAAAGATCCTTCTCTTGAAAGGAAATTAAGTGGGTTAGCACTTTGAAATAATTCGGTCAAGGATGTCAAACATTCCTCAGATGTGCAATTATGCTTCTCCAAAACATTCTCAATTGACTCCCTAGTTATTTGTCCAGCACATTTTCCAATATCAAACAAATCATCCACAATTTCTTGAATCGCAGACTTTGACACATGAAGGACGGCTTGCAGTCGAAGGAAAAGGGATGCAATTCTGCGCTCAACTGACTTCTGTGTAGGCTGAGAGTCAGGTTCAGTCACTGAAACATCTGGTGACTCTAAATCAAAGTTATCCTGTTCATCATTGACAGAAGCTTGACTTTGACAATGGATAATAAGTTCAGGTTTGAAATTATTGAATGTAGAAGGCTGATGATATCGGCTTCTGTGAGCAGTAAAAGTTGAGGCTACTCTAGATGTAAAACAGCACCCCACAAATGGGCAATTCACAGTCTCTCTTTTTATCAAATGTCTCTTTAAATGAAGAAAATAATGTTTGATATTGCTTGGCGCTGAAAAAGTACAAAGTTCACAACGAAGTCTAGCAATGGGACTGGTTCCTTGTTTGTGGTCCGTCAAATGTTTTAAAAGTTCCACATGGGATTGAAAGACGGTAAGACAATTCGGGTAAATACAACTAAAACCTGTTCTTCCACGTCCATGCTTGTCCTTGTAATGATTCACTATAGTCTTTTCAATGTATGAGGAAAAATTGCAAAACTTACAAGTCCACTTCATCAAATGAGTAGCTGAGCCTGGTAAATCACAAAACACCTGAAACACACAAAACAGAAAAAAAAGTTTTAGCTGCCAAGTGATGTGAATTGCAAAAATGAACAAGAGCACATTTCTAATTAAGTCTAACTTACAAATTGTATATATGAATTGTTGGATTGCTCTTTAGCACTAGCTAACGCGACCGATGTTATGTAATAAATATAAAGTTCAAAAGAACAGCATTTATATAAAATAGAACTAACAATAAGTGTCTTTACTGTAACTTTTGATCTGTTTAACTCATCCTTGATGAATAAAAGTATTGATACATCTTATTTCTTTCCCCCAAAAATAAAATAAAAATTCTTACTGACACCAAACTTTTGAACGGTAGTGTTTAATGTTACAAAAGCTTTAGATTTCAGATAATTGCTGGAAGATTTCAGATAACGCTTTATCAACCGTCTCTGACTAAACTGCTAGTTTTCTAGCTAACGTTAACGGTCGCTGAAACGTGCCTCGCTTAAATGACATCACAGTTGTTGCACATATCAAAAGGTAATGATAGCTAACGTTAATCACGTTATTGGTTTCATCAACGCACATTCTTAATATCTACAAAACACTAACACTTACCAATGGCGAACTTGTTCATGCCAACAAGACTCGTCTTATCTAACGGGAAAATGAGGCACCCGGCCGATTGAAGTTCGTTTGCTTGCTGGCGCGTAAATTTGTTCTTCTCGAGGCCTGGCTTCGTCGGTACGTTAGTCCCCCGCACATGCGCCAAGAGCCGTCCTCCACTCAATCTGATCATTTTAACTCATTCTTGATGAATAAAAGTATTGATTTATTTTATTTCTTTCCCCAAAAATAAAAATCCTTACTGACCCAAACTTTTGAACGGTAGTGTTTAATGTTACAAAAGCTTTAGATTTCAGATAAATGCTGGTAGATTTCAGATAACGCTTTATCAACCGTCTCTGACTGAACTAAAAGACTGAACTGCTAGTTTTCTAGCTAACGTTAACGGTCGCTGAAACGTGCCTTGCTTAAATGACATCACAGTTGTAGCACAGCACATACCACGTTATTGGTTTCATCAATGCACATTCTTAATATCTACAAAACACAAACACTTACCAATAGCGAACTTGTTCATGCCAACACGACTCGTCTTATCTGACGGGAAAAATGAGGCACCAGGCCGATTGAAGTTCGTTTGCTTGTTGGCGCGTAAATTTGTTCGTCTGTAGTCCCCCGCACATGCGCAAAGAGCTGTCCTCCACTCAATACAACACGCCAAAGACTTGTAGCCCACTCAATTTAAAATGGCAAGTTCATTCAAACACCTGGAATTTGTGATTCATTGAAGTAACTTATGAACCTAAATTGGAAGATTGAAAACTCAAACAATTGAGTTGAAATTTCATAACACATTATTTTATGTCTGAGTTAATGACATATATAAGTTATCATAACTTTTTGATCAGATCATTTTTTACAGTGTGGTTATTTGGCAAAGAAGGAAAAAGAGAGCTTTTAAGTATAGGGTCATCAGTTTGAATTTGCGAATGTAATTTTTTGTTTTACCATACTCACACTCACACACATATATTCTACATTTTGATTTACCATGCTGTTATGTCAACGTATTTTATATAAAATGAACAGTGA
This sequence comes from Triplophysa dalaica, assembly GCF_015846415.1. NCBI lineage: Eukaryota > Metazoa > Chordata > Actinopteri > Cypriniformes > Nemacheilidae > Triplophysa > Triplophysa dalaica. The sequence goes on along the minus strand of NC_079547.1, from coordinate 10,968,047 downwards.
AACAATAAGTTTCTGCAAGTGCTGTAATTGTTTATGTGATCCCATATAAGGATTTTGACAGTACCAAACATATCTGCTGCACTTCTCCAGTTGCTAAATATGTTAACTGTAAAAAGTGCACAAGGCATGTCATTACTCTAAAGCAGCGGTTCTCAATCCTGATGCGCGCGCGCGCGCCCTCCCTCCCGCTCTGCATATTTTGTTTGCTTTTCCTACCGCTTCGGAGGTTTGTTCAATACGCCCGCAAGAGCCCTGCGATGTAAACATCACTAGTTATTCTGCCGTAATTCCAGTTCGAAATGGGCATAATGTTGCGAAAATCTCAAGATTACAGTTAAATAACCCTTCAATCTTCCTTAGTAGGTTTTGTCTGTGTGAAGACGCTGCAGGCAGTAGTGTTGCGTAAATTCGTGTTCTTAAGTTAACGTCAGCTGATTTTCTGTGTGCAGGTATTAGAGAGCAATGAACACAGTTCGGGGAACACGTCAATCGGAACGTTCTGTTCTTTTTCCCGCCATCTTGTTACATCACATTGGCTGAACACGGCGTGGATAAACGGGAATCTATAAAATCGGTAAGTAATTCTAAAGATACGATTAGGTGTATTATTAGCATCATTTACGTATGATTACATATTTTTTATGATATACTGCTGTTTTACATACTGTTAGTATTACCAGTTGGACGGGTCTAACTCGGCTAGCAAGTTTCCCTCATCACTATGAAGTTAAACTGAGTGGAAATAAAATAATAGTGATACAAGTAAATTGCTTGAGGTTAGATGGGCTGATAGTAAGTGCTAAGTACGTAAGTAATAAGTGCTGCTTTGGGTATGCTGGAGTGCGATACTAGTCAAAATGTGAATTTGGCGCGTCATGTGTGTAGGCTACACCTGTTGTGAATTTTCTTTGCGTGTTCTGAAGAATTATTCTGGAGTCTCGAGTTTTGATACAAAAAACACTTTATAATGGAGTAGGATTGCAATGTCACCCTCCTCTCCCTTTTTGGAGAAGCCCTTATATAGTGTGCTTAACACACACACACATTCTCACACACACATCCTCTGAGACCCCCAATATAATGTAAAACAGATGTGCTTTCCTCCCCCAAGATAAGAAACTCTTAAAATGATTTTATAATAGTAATCAATTGTAGACATTATTCTTCTATATTTTAGCCAAAAATATCTTCTACATTTCCCCCTTTGGTACGTTATTTACGTACCATTTCCCAGAATACTGTTTCATGATACAAGTCTCAATGTCTATCTAATGACTAAGTAGTCAGAATTTTCTATTACCAATAACCAATCATGCCACAGCATTCTGGAGTATCAGAACCAAACATCTCCCTCCTCCATTGACAGGAAGGAAGTAAAAGATTCTGATACTATAAGATTATAGGTTACAAAAACTTGTTTAAAGCATGTGCGTGCATAAGGTTCTGCGCTTGCCTGTGGTTTTCACAGTTATGTAGAATATATATAAACAAATAAGAGTAAACAAAATAAATTGGTGTAAATACAACAATAAAAAGAAAGCACATAAAAAATGAAGTATAACACATTGTGATAAGCATGAATGAAAATGAAAGAAATTAAGATAAAGAAATGCGCATAACAAATGAAATATGAAATCTTAATTAAAGAAAAGAAAATAAAATGTGCACAAAAACAAAAACAATAAGGATACAAATGTATAACATGTAAAAATAAAAATAAATCATCCGTAACATATAAAATCAAGAAAATATGAAAACAAGCATGCATAGTATTGATTAGGTTACAAAATATATTTCTTTAGGGTTCCTTCCTAATTTTCAGTAGAGGTATTCTAACTCCCCTCTGCCTGTTGCAAAGTCAATACTGTATTGTGTAATAACTCTTGATAACATTCTTGTTGTGTCAAAGTTATTTTCTCATCATCATGATACCTTAACATGTCCATCTGTTTAACTGTGGCTTTAATAATTAGGGATTTTAATATGGGTATTGCACAACAAAAAAGTAATCCTCCTATCCCAGTTGTCACTCCAAAAAGTATTCCTAATTTCGCTAACCATTCTCCCCAAATTCCTAATTTTAAATTAAACCAATCCCATGTTTTTTCATCTTTTCCAGCATTAGTTGCTAATTCTATTTGTAATTCTTTGAGTTTAGTCATGGCTTAAGTAAATGTTCCTTCTGGTGATGTATTGTTAGGAATATAAGTACAACATTGGTCCCCAAATAAGACGCACACACCTTCTTTGTCTGCTAACATCCAATTCAGGGCTAATCTATTTTGCCATGTCATTTTACTGGTTGCATGTAATTGTTCACCTAAAGCAAGTAAAGCTTTGTTGGTTGTAGTAAATATAATTTATCCATTCTGTATTTTTGTTTGGTGAAATCCAAATTAATATTGATTCGAATCCTGATTTAACTTCGTCTCGTGCTTTAACTGACCCGGTATTCCTCTAGGCTGTCCTATGGAGTCTATGTAAACTTTAGGATCTGGTGTATAACTTCTCTTAGCTCGGTAATTGATTGTTTTATTCGTTTCCCTTGAGGATTCTGAATCCCATTCTATTATTTTGATTTCTTGTATTAATCGTACTCCTCGTTAATTAATCGTTTCCTTTCCATCCGAGGGGTAAAGAAGACAATAGTTTTCTTTTTCCACAAATCCAGAAATAGTCAGCTATTGCTTTAGTTTGATCATGATATATCTTTGCTGAAGGTAAAGATATAGTTTGATTTTCAAAAGTTTCAGCTGGACTTATTCTTTCTCCTCTTCTTAGTCCTGCTGCCCGAAAGGGTTGGAAATCCCTAGAGTCATCTACATCTAGAAAAATTCTTTATCTATATTCCAAATGACACTGCATTTCCCTTTAAATTGTCCCATGTTTATAACCCCTGTGGATTTGAAAAAACATTCATATTCCTTACTATAGTCTATGGTATACAATTGTGGAATTTCAACTTGGTTATCTTGCATTTTTAAACTTTCAGTTATTTCAACATGTTTACATTTAGCTCTCAATAGAGGTATGTTCTTTAGGAGAAGCATTTGGTGATAATTACTTAGGAAACCCAAACATTCAGCTGGACAAAAATATCTTGCGGCTTTTATCAAATGGCAAGAGTCTCTGTTGAATCTAGCACAATGTTCGTAATCGAAAGGATTTGGGGTTACTATCACTTGGCTCATCGGTGTTTTAGTACAGAATAAACAGTCTTTCTTTTTTACCTCTGTGGCTGTAAAGGTTGCCCATTCATACCACTGATTACTCTGTGCTGTTTCCCATAATGCATCTAGTTTGGTATCGCCCTCATACATGCTGTAGTCTTCTTCAATGTTCCTTCGTTGTTTTCCATACAGTTTATGTACAGAGTTGTTACTGGGTTTCGCTGAGGACTGAATAGTTAATGATGGGGAAGTATGGTTGTGAGTTATAGGATATGGAGTTGTCATGTTGTCTGTAGCTTGAACTTGTGACAAGCATATGATGATCAGGCATGTTGTCAGAATTTTCATTTTCACTGCTTTGTTCATTTGCTTCTGCCACACTTGGTAATTCATTGTTGTCAACCACAGGAATTTCTTGCTCATTGACTTCCGGTATTATTCTTCCTGTTCTTTCTTTAGGAACTCTCGTGCAATGGTTCAGGTGATACCAAATAGTTTTTCCTTCCACTTGGACGGCGGTTGGAGAAGCTGCAGCTACTTTATAAGGTCCTTCCCTTCTCGGTTCGTTCCATTTCCTCCTGAACACCCTTAGATAGACTTCATCCCCTGGGGCTATTGGACAGGTTGTCTCCGTCTCCTCACACGACTCCTTTCTCTTTTCCTGCACACAAATAGCTTTATGGATAGAAGTTAGTTTTTTCATATACGCTCTTAATTCCATTTGCAATTGCTCTAATGGGGGTCCTTTGTATGGTCCTCTGCTGCATGGCACCGGCATAGGTCGACCTGTAAGCATTTCATGCGGTGTTAAATGAGTAATTATGTTAGTCTGCATGCGGTAACTCATTAAAGCAAGAGGTAATGCATCAACCCAATTTAGTTTAGTACTTGCACATATTTTGTTGAGCTTGGACTTGAGAATCCCATTTAATTTAGGTATATGACCTATTGGTGTTTTTATTCCCTTTCTCACATTAAACTTAGCACAGATCTCACATGTAGACAAAAATTCCGCTACCATAGCGTACAAGTATGGAGACCAATAACCTTGTAATTTAATTTTCCTTATTACTTCCCCCTTTGCACAATGGTCAAAACCATGTGCATCTACGATAAGGCTGTGAGTAATTCCTAGCAAAGAAGTACCACACATAACTTTTATGTAATTTTTGTTAACAGATTAAAAATTAATGGATTTATTGTAGCCTCCCATTCGTTTTCTTCTGCTTTTTTCATCATTGGTCCCAAGTCTTTTGATTCCCAATTTTTTCCTATATATAGAGATATATGTGGAATCGAATCATTTACATTGAACCATTTCTTTGTAAATTCATTTTCTGTTATTTTTAAAGCTGCTCCCTGTTTACTTATTATGATGTATTGTGATATCATTTAAATTTCTTGATCTTTAGTTCCTTCCTGCCATTCCTTTTCTATGTCAGTATTCCTCGAGGGGTCATATTTCATTGTGCAGTGAAATCCTGATTTGGGTATCTGTGCATCAGGAAGCTGTGCCTCAATGAATTTACCCCATTTATTAATCATCTGTCTCACATCCTCCTCTATTTGTCCTATCCAGTATACATTAGCTTTCGGCTCTGATATCATCATTTGAGTACCCTTCTGATCTACATATACTCCATCTGAAGAACACCAAATATTAACACCCAATTTACACAATGCATCTCTTCCTAAGAGATTAATAGGAGTCTGATCTGATATTAAGACTGGTATTGTCACACTTTTGTTTTTTGTTTGCAAACAAACTGGAGCAGTCATAGGTATTAGTTGTATTTGTCCCGAGAATCCTACTGTCTTTACAAATTTTCCAGACATGGGGAGGTGTGAGGCGTAATTTGATTTTACACATGTATAAACTGCTCCTGTGTCTATCATCATTGGTATGGTTTTCCCCTCTACTTCAATTTGCAAAATCGGTTCTTGTTTTGCATTAGATGTTAAAATTGGTAGTTGACACACCCCCATAGGATTCTCTGGGCATCCCTAATATCCCTGATTTGTACCTCCCCAATGGTTCACTGGACCTCGCAAAGGTGCTTGCCAACCCATCCCCCTTCCACCCCCAAGGGTCTGAGGCCATGGATTGAAAGGACATTTCTGCTTGTTATGTCCGAGCTGACCACATCCCCAGCACATTCCAGGAGGACCATTTCCTCTCCCTCTCCCCCTTGGCCCACTTGTCTGTGGGTTTCTCTGCCATTCTCCCAGTGGTGTCTGCTGGTGTGTAAAAACATTGAAGATGGGGGCAGGGCTCTGGTGGGTGTCTGGAAAAATTCCTGCAGGGAAAGTTGTTTGCATATCTGGTGAGGGAGCATTCAAAGGAGCAATTACAGTCATTTGGTTAGAGTCTTGCGTTTTTACCACTGCCTGAAACTTTTTCTTATTTTTGCTCGTAAGTTCTTCAAGCTGTAAGTGAGTTAAGTTCCATTGTAGTTCTTTCTCTTGATTTTTCAAGGATTGTTCATTTTTTCTGTATTGTTCCACTATATGGGACATATGGTCAACAAATTCTTTGTGTGATTTGGACGTTAATCCAACGACATCCTCTAACTTGCTTCTTACAACTGGTGGCATGGCTTCAGTAATAGAATTTCTGAATAATATAGCCATTAAAGGGTCTTCTTCTGGATTCCCTTCGGTCTCCTGTTTCCATCTTTTTAAGTGTTTTTGAATGTAACTGACCGGATTGTCTGTGTCCATTAATTGATCACCTTTCAGTGCTTTAGGGTTGACTCTGGTTGGGTATTCAAAACGCAATGCTTGCCACACAGCAGGGCGATACACATCAAAAACAATTCCGTCTCTGCAATGTGAGTCCACCGCTCTCTCTAAGCCAGATGCTTTTAGGATTTCTCCTAACTTTGCCCCTCCAATAATTTTTGCGAGGAGTGCTTTTATGTCCCCCACTGCTATAATATTGCCAGCTGTCTCATTCTCAAAGATGGTTATCCACTTTCCCGCCCCCTCGTTGATGTCAGGGAGGCGAGTGACAAGCCCCTGTAGGTCTCTTGAAGCCCACGGAATATATTCTCCCTGTTCCCCTTTTATCAATATTGGAAGTTGTACGGCTACCGACCTAAGCCGTCCGGTATCTTTATCACGTGACCACAGACTTTCATCAGATAAAGACTCCATTCCTTCTTCCTCAACCCTACTTTCTTTCTTTTCCATTCTTCTCCTTAATATCTTCGTTTCTTCAACACATCTATCTGCCTCTTCAATCCTTCTACCTATCTCATCCTCTATTTTCCTTGCTTCATCACTTTCCTCTTCTTTTCTTTCAGTCCGCTCGGCTGTTTTCTTTTCACTTGGTATATTTTGTTCATATTGTGCTTTAACTTGTAACAAAGCTTCCCTGGCATTCCTGTAACAATCTAAATACAGGCTTTGCGATTTGGTAGTGTCTAGCCTGATTTTCGGTCTTACCAATGGCTCCATCTGGTTTCCGTTACTTACTTCAAAGTCGCCTTCTAATTGCATTTCACCTTTTAACCCTAACATTCCTTTGACCAATGGAAATTGACCTTCAGAGGTCACATATGGGGGAGGGTTTGCACAAACACTTCCTGAGACATTTCCTTCCTGGACTATTTTTCTTGCCTGTTCAAGTAATAATTGTCCTTCTTTCATAAACAATGATAAAACTTCTTGTTCTTTTTCTCGTTTTTCCTGTCTTTTCTTATGTTTTTTACCCATGTTTTTAATTTTGTGATTTTTTACCAATGTGTCCATTTGTCCTAACAAAGATAAATCAAACGAACCCTCAGTTGGCCAATTTGTATACATGTTTTTTGTTCTTTTTTGCCATTTTTTAGAAAGTTTAATGATCATTTGTTTGCACAAGGGATATTTCAGGCCCATAAGTTCTACAGGCGTTGCAGCCATAATTATTCAATATAGGCAAAACCTTTTTACTTTGAATCTCTTATCCCTCAGAATATTATCAGCTATACAAAATTCCTTTGTATTACTTTTTCCCAAAGCTTTCAATTACAGACAGATTCTCAAAGTGATGTAAAAAACTTCTGATAATCTAATACCATACAGCAATATCTGCCACTTATTCCTATCTGCCAATGTTACATATTATTATTCAATCACTCCTTTAGATAAAATTGTTCACATCAACAATAGAGATGCATTTTATTTAAATTTTAGACTTTCAATCTCTCTAACCTATACAGGTGAGACTTCAAGCAATTATTATTCAACATTCATAACAGTTCCTTTATTTGTTTTGGGAACATTTATTGTATACATACATCCATGTCCCTTTATCATTCAGGGCTCATACTTTCATACTGTATTCCTTTTCTATAGGATTAATATTATGCCTTATCCCTTTATTTACAGGGTTATATGTAAATCTCACAAATGAGCCATCCACTACGCTCCCCCTGTGAGACACAGGAGGGGTACGCATTCACCGCTCTGAGATGAAAAATCTATGTCACACTCATACTGCAGTCATGCACACACAGAAAATACACTTTTACACACTGAACCGGTTAAATATCTAACACAAGTTTGCCTAAGTTTCCACTTGGATGAACAGTAGGCCTCCCTTGAACTAAATTTTGCACTTGTTTCCACCTGGACCAACAAGGCAACCTTAAATAAATACCATCAATGTTCCTAAGTTTCCACCTGGATCAACAATAGGACACACTTGAATTAAATATAGTTTTGCTCTCGCGTCCCCTTGGATCAACAATGCAACATAAAATAAATAACTACGCGGTCACCCACAATTTCACTTCTACCAAAACTGTGAGTACCTACAAATCTGCTCTCTGTTTAAAAGGCAACCTTTGTAGGACTTTTTTTTAACCTATAGGACTTATTAGCGCTTTTATTTTAATACTATTTTTATCTAATATGCATTGTACACTTATATAAGTATTAAAATTTGAAAACTGTTCTCCTCAAGACCAACCCAACAGTAAACATAAATCAATGCATGCATTTATGGATTTGGATCAAAACTCCTTTACTCAGGTACTGCTTAATATTTTTAAATCAATTTAGTTCGATGAATTTAGAAGAACGTAAAGTGTCTCACCACAAGCAATATCTGGCAAACAACACAACCTAACTATATAAGCAAAAACTGCTTACCTTGGCCAAATTTTGTTGTGTTGCTCGTCCAGAAGTTGCCTGCTGTGGTTCACCTCCGTGTTCTTTCCAAGGAGTCCCTTCGTGGTCGCCAATTCTGTTGTGAATTTTCTTTGCGTGTTCTGAAGAATTATTCTGGAGTCTCGAGTTTTGATACAAAAACCACTTTATAATGGAGTAGGATTGCAATGTCACCCTCCTCTCCCTTTTTGGAGAAGCCCTTATATAGTGTGCTTAACACACACACACATTCTCACAAACACATCCTCTGAGACCCCCAATATAATGTAAAACAGATGTGCTTTCCTCCCCCAAGATAAGAAACTCTTAAAATGATTTTATAATAGTAATCAATTGTAGACATTATTCTTCTATATTTAAGCCAAAAATATCTTCAACACACCCCGCCATGTAGAAAATACATGCCCGCTTCAGACGCTTCGTATGGGCTTAACGTTATTATGAAACTTTATTATTATTTCCCTTTTATGAAACTCGCGTTCGCAATGTACTCGTTAATCACTTAACGTTAGCTCTGCTTAACGTAACTTGTGTGGTACACGAGTGACTTCCAAATGCTAACGTCTCTCATTAATGATTAACTCGTTAACCCGTGATAACGTTAACTCAAGGTAGTGCACGAAACGCATATCTTCATATGAAGGCCAACACGTCCTCAAGTGACGTGCCTCAAAACATTTTAACATATCGCGTTTGCCAGCATACCCTGTAAAGAAGTCGCCTGTTTAGATTTAACGTTATGTAGCCAGTATGTTATAATTCTCTTTGTCTTTAGTAGGATGGGGTAACTTTACTGCTGAACAACTTTTCAGGAAAGGTTTTGAATAATCCAGGCACATGAAAAATGTAAGTAATTTGCACCTTTTAATTATTGCTTTGTAGGGTCAGTTTGTAATGTATTTTTTCTTCTATGTTCTACCCCACTTATTCTCTTAGACAAGTAACTCAATGTGGAAATGCAAAGACTGTGGTGTCACCAAAGCCAAGCGTTCTGAGCTTCTCAAGCATTTTAAGATTGATCATAGACATTTTGGACGTAGTCATCCTTATCCTTGTGTTTATTCAGACTGTCCTTGTTCATTTAAAACTTGGAGTTCTCTGAAGAGCCACGTGTCAAGGAGGCATCCTCAACATCACTCTCAAAAAGATGCATTGACAACTTATAAATGCATGCTTTGTGAATACAAACACACATCATCGTTTAAAGATTACTTCCATCACATTGGGCAGCACCTGAAAAATAATGAAACTGTTCCTTGTGTTTTTAGTGGGTGCTCATACAAAACCAATATTTCTGGATCATTTAGAATGCACAAGGCAAGAAAACACAAATCGTTCTCCTAAGAGGATTTAAAGCCTGGCATTGTTGTCAGTGAGAGACCAGTCCCTATTTTTTCTGCAGAAGATGACATTGAATCGGATTATTTCTCAGCTGATGAACCTACATCCTCTGTAGTAATAACAGAAAATACTGAAGACTTGTCCAAAGCTATAGAGCGCAAATTAGCCTCAGTCCTATTAAAGTTAGAGCACATTTTTCTTGTACCTGTGTGGCCATTGATGACCTTTTGCAGGAGTTGCAGTATTTAATTAGTACAGTTTCAGTTCCAGTTGTTAATGAAACTATTCACCAGGTACTGCAGGAACATAATTTGCAGGTTGATAAAGTTGTTGTAGATGAGTTAGCCACCTTTCTTTGCCAGTCACATCCAATTCAAACAGCAATCAGAGAGCAAGGTCCACTTTCCACTACATGGAAACGGAAGGCTTACTACAAAACCAATCTTTCAGTAGTAAAGCCTGTAGAGTATGTTCTTGATCGGAGTGATGGAAGGACATTTCAGTACGTTCCAATTCTACAATCCCTGCAGCAACTTCTGAGTTGCCAGCCAATACGTGATAATACACATCATTTAAAATCCGTGTATGAAGGAGATGAATCTGAATAGACATGTTTTTTTTTTTATTCACTCAACTTCCAAAGGAATGAACTTTTTTCTGAACCATGCCCATGAAAATTGGAGCATGTTGAGGTTTCTTCCTTTTTTGATTGGAGACGGAGTGCCTGTCGATAAACCTGCATGGCAACTTCTAAATGATTTAAAAGATATTGTAGATCTTGTTGTCGCTCCTTCACACACCAAAGCTTCTAAAGTGTATCTGGCCTTCAAGATATCTGAGCAAAGGATCAGATTCCAAGAGGTTTTCCCTGAGACTAAACTTTTGCCCAAACACCACTGCTTGGAGCATTATGCTGAGCTAATTGAGAAATTTGGCCCTCTGGTTGTTTTGTGGACTTCTTTAAAAGAGTTGTCCGTCATACCAACTGCTTCAAGAATGTGCTCCTATCGTTGTCACAAAGACATCAGTTTCATATGGCATATCATCTGTGTCAGTGCAGCTCTCTTATACCAAGATTGGAAGTTTCGCATGTTTCTAATCTTCCCATTGATGTCATGAATGAAGACATATCACAGACAGAACGAAAGAAACACCCAAACCTGGATATTGTGTGCTTAGCCAAGTAAGTAACATTTTAAAGGCTTCAGCCACAGAGAACGTATGGTCATTGCTCATGGCGAATGTTCAGGACTTCCAGAGTTTGGCGAAATTGTGCAAATGATTGTTGCAGGACAATCCACTGTTCATTGTCAGGAGACTAGATGCATGGTATACTGAACATTACAGAGCCTATGTCTTGGTCAAGTCATCTGACAAAAATAATTGAACTTTTAGAGCACCATGATCTTACAGACACATATCCACTGACTCAGTTCACAATTGGGGGGGAGATCTCTCAAGACATATATACATTAGGGATGCACCGAAAGGAAAATTCTTGGCCGAAACCGAAAACCGAAAAAGAGGAAACCAAGGCCGAAAACCGAAACACCGAAATAAATTATGCCAATTATTAGTACCCTTGCATTTATGGCTATGACTGTGTACTAACTTTACTAAAATCAAGGCATTGCAATTGCATAAATAGTAAAGTTTCAAAGAATAAATCAATTACAAATTATGCAAATATTTATTTAGCACATTGCAACAATGCACAGTATAAAATAAAATTCAACTAAAATGTTTAACTTGACCCCTCTAATGTGTATATTAAATAATAATGTACAGGTCTACTGGCCTGTCATGAAGTGCATTCAGAACAAGTGCAACTGCTTAAAGATACAACAATATTTTCTCTATAGGCCTTCAACATAATAGTGTATCAAAACAAAGACTCCCATAGCCCATATGTTAACTGTAGAACTTTAACAACAACAAATACACCAAGAATTGCAGATGTCTAAAGATGTCTAAAGTTGATCATAAGTAGCCTAAGAATAGAATAACCAACTTATTCTGTCGTCTGAAGCGCTATGATGTTCAGGAAGGGAATTTGGAGAAAAACGTGTTTTAAGTCATGAAAATAAAAGCCCAACAGTCCAGTATCACAAGTAAAAAACACTTTACAGTGGTAAGAGACTTACTCTAGGAAATGTTTTTTTTACTAAATTTTTATTAGTGTTGAAGTCTATAAAATTACTGTACAAAACCGTTGGAATAAAACGAAAGTAAGGAAAATGGTGCAGCGCACATTTAAAGAACGAGAGCTCTGCCATTATCACAACACGAGGAAAGTGACAAACATTACGGACAACAACTAATAAGCAGTGAAGCAAGTTTTACCTTGTTTATCATGTGCATAGTGTCTGGACTTTTGATCATCTCTTGTATGTTTTGCAATCGTGGTCCGGCTCGCATGAGCAGTGGAGCGGGCATAACTCCTGGTGCTGTATACGGGGAGCTCTGTCACCTCGCGAAAACATTGTATAAAACAACTTTGCATGCCATAGTTTACACAGGACTGGCGGAAAATGTGCATTAATACTTCTTCATTCTTCATGTTATGTGGTTTACTTTGATGGGTGAACTGTCTTTCCCGCGTCCCAGCACGACACCCGACGGGTTTTCCCAAATCGCATCACATGTCTAGTCAGTACAAATAACAACGACACGTAGGTAGCTTCACGAGCATATCCCGCTGAAGGGAAATTACGCGACCTCTGGTTCACACACGTAAAGGAATATTGGTCGCACTCTAGAGCCCTGAGGGTGCATGCAATTTAGGAGACGCTTTAGTGCCGCGATTAAAGGAATAACGTCCGCTACAGATGCATCAAAGGAGCGGTATCTGTTTGTCATCACAACATTTCGGCCGTATTGTTTCGGTGATAGAAGTCTTTCGGCCGAAAACTGAAAATGCTCTTTTGGGCCATTTTCGGCCGAAAATTTTCGGTTGCCGAATATTCGGTGCATCCCTAATATACATGTATATGGTTATATTTGTTTACATGTTCACTACATCTTGTGCAACTTTTTAGAACATGTAAATGTCTAACAATTATCTATTATTTGTACTGTATCTAATCTTATTTATTTTCTTTGTTTTTTCAGAATCTGTTAAGGATGTCAGAAAGAAAATATGCCAAGCTTTTGGTGATTGTTAGTCAGGATGATTCAAGAAAGTTACTTCTGCCAGATGGGATTCCCGAATCAGTGGATGAGCTCGTTGAAAAAGTGAGGGAAGCTTGTGGATTAAATGGGATATTCAGACTACAGTATCAGGACAAAGATTTTGGGGATGTATTTGTGAATTTGACAAACACTGGAGAACTTCAGAGTCTTTGCACACTAAAGATAATCCCTTTGCCTGACGAAGACTCATTCACTGTTCAAACAAAAGATGGGACCCAGTCAAATGATGATTCTCTGTCCTCCTTAGGCTCTGGAAACACTGATGATAATATCATCCTCTCACCCCCTGGCTTGGAAATGGTTTCTACAAGAAATCAAAAGTGGCCAAACGATTTTAATATTCCACAATTTTCTTATGACACTGAACTCCAATTAGAGAGAGGAAATGCTCTTTTTAAGGCTATGGGAACAATGCTGACTGTCACTCCATAGATGAAGTCTGATATTCTGGAGAAGATATGTGATGAGATCTACAAGTATAAATCTTATCCCAACAGTGCAAACTTTTGTGAAGTTTCAGAGACACTTATCAAGAAACATCCTTGGTTGGCAGAAAAAAGGATCCTTCAATTGTTGCTACGCGTGGACACAGAGATTTAAAATGAAGATGGGGAAACCTACGCACACAGTTGAAAGGTCTTGGATGCACTGAGTTGTTGGCAAATTCCCTGAAAACCAAAGCCTCAGATAATGCTTTTCCAGCAAAACATGTTAAACGACCTAAACGTGGCGAGGCCAATCATATCCCATCCGTACCTGCCGGAGTGTCGTCAGAAAACCTTGAAACGGAGTGCCTGGCACTTTTAAAAGGAAGTGAAGAAAAGAAACAATGCATGCACAATCAGAGAAAAATGACAAAGACGTTTGCTTTACACAGACGAGAAGTTGTGGAAAACCAACCTAGTGTTCAGGAACTGCAAGAAAGGTGGCCTGCTCTGTTTCAACAAGAAGAGGTAAAAGCCGTTATTTCATTTAAAGTGTAATTGATTAAACATGAATTTACCACATTTTAAATTATGGATTTTAGCATGTAGTGTAATTTCTTAGATTGTTGTTTAATTCTCTGTGTATGTATGTATTTTTACAAGTAGTTCTCAAAGTAATATCAGGTTCTTTCCAAAGTCTATTTTCTGTTTCTCTTTCTTGCATATTCATGCTGAATTTTGCGCATCACGACTTTACAATCAAGATTTTTGGCTTCTTTGGACCGACAGAGATCTCAGCTTCTCCAGGTTATTAAGAGCAAAGGTGGAGTTTTCCATGAAAAAATTAATGACACAATTAAATTTATGGATCAGGTATTGGTTGCATGCACATAGAATTGTTTGTGGTAATCAATTCAGTAGTGTTTTGGTCTAATAAAAAACATACATCTTGAACATTTTGTAGACTCTGGACATAGACATCAGAAGAGAGTGTCTGCTGAAGTGCATCATCATGTACCTTGGTGAAGATGTAAGCTGTCTGATCAAAGAACACCAGGTAATGTTGACATTGCAAACCACTGAAATTTTGAACTTGCCCATCAAAGTATGTGACCGTCAAAATTAATTTTCTCTCATCATTTACACCCCTCTTGTCATTTCAAACCTGTGTGACTTTCTTTCTTCCGCAGAACATAAATGATATTTTGAAGAATCTTGTTAACAGCACCCCATTCACTTGCATTGGTTTTGTGTCCTTACTATAGAAGTTAATAGGAGCTGTGCTATTCTGTTACCAACATTGTTCAAAATACTGCAGAAGAAAAAGTCATACAGGCATGAAATGAGTCTGTAGTTGATGACCGAGTTTTTATATTGAAGCTCAACTACAAGTGATAGTTTACCCAAAAATGAAAATGCTATCATTTACTCGTTCCAAACCTGTATGACTTCCTTTGTTCTGCTGAACAGAATGTCTGTAACCAAACAGATCTAATCCCCCATTGGCTCCCATAGTATTTTTTCCAACTGTGGCAGTTGATGGGGCCTGTTTGGTTTCAAGTATTCTTTCAAATATAGTTCTGTGATCAACAAAGAAATTAATAGAGAATTTGAACTACCTGATGGTGAGAAAATGATCACAGTATTTTTATTTTTTGGGTGAACTGTCCCTTTTAACTTTTGACTTTCTTCGTGTAATATAGAAAGACTTGATGGTGATAAGAGAAGATCTCGTGTGGAGCATATCAACTGTTGTCAGACTGTGCCTAGAAAAAAATCTCACTGGATTATTACAAGTAATGGCAAAAGAAATGTAAACTAATACTTATTACTGACATACTACAGCAAGAGATAACTGGTTTAAGAACATTTTTGGGGGGTGAAAATACTAATGTGACTAAGACTTGCACAGTACTGTGTGTGTTTGTGTGTGCTAGGCTGAAGAGATGTGTCTTTAGGCTAGTTAAAACTGGGAGACAGTGTCTGAGCCCAGAACAGTGTCACGAATGTTATTCCAGTTTAGGTGCTAGGTGGGAAAAGGCTCTACCTCCTTTGGTGGATTTTTCTATTTTAGGCGCTACTTAAAGGTAGAGTTTTGTGATCTTAAGGAGTGTGATAAGTCGTATTGCAGTAGAAGTTCAGTTCAATACGTAGGAGCTGCACCTTTTAAGCTAAACACAAATGAAGATATTTTAATCAAAGCGACAGAGATGTTAATATTAATGCCCATAGAGAATAGGCAAATGAGCCGAAGGGTGCACCACCTCTCTTCTAAGCTTCAGGAGTAACTTTGTTTCCTTTGACCCAGCCACTGATGTTGAATCTCGTTTAAGATGTTGGACTGTATAAAAGGCTTTATAGAGGGTTAACTGTTCACTTGGATTCAGTTGTTTTGGTAAATGCTATTAGACTGTTAATTAAACCGGATTTGTGTTTTTAAGTTTAATAGTTTACCTAAAAATTAAAAGTCTTAGGTCGTTTAGTCCAGCGGTTCTCAATCCTGGTCCTCGCGACCCACCGCTCTGCATATTTTGTGTATCTCTCTTGTTTAACACACCTGATTTAAATCTCTAGCTCATTAGAAGAGAGCTTAATGAATGAACCGCGTTCCGATTGACGTGTTCCCTGAACTGTGTTCATTGCTCTCTATTCCCTGCACACATGAAATCGGCTGACGTTAATTTAAGAACACGAAAAACAAAACTTACTACGGAAGATTGAAGGGTAATTTAACCGTAATTTTGAGATTTGCGCAACATTATCCACATTTCGAACGGGATTTATGGCAGAATATCTAGTGATGTTTACTTCGCAGGGCTCTTATGGGCGTATTAAACAAACCTCCGAAGCGGTAGGAGAAGCATACAAAATATGCAGAGCAGGGGGTCGCGAGAACCAGGATTGGGAACCGCTGGTTTAGTCACCCTCAAGCTATTAAAGTATTTAACTCAATTAGATTCAGAGAAATTTTATAAAAATGATGAGAGAAGGTTTATTTTTGTGTAAACTGTTCCATGAATGTGAAGTTTTTTTCTTTCTACTATTGGCTAATTTGGTAGGTGCTTTATTAAAAGTGGTTGGTTTTAAAATGCCCATTTTAAAGCAGTATTAGGCCATATTCACAACACGCTTCTTATCGTGGCACCTGTCCGTCCATCCAAACTTGTTTTAACTACACAACAAAACCTTTTCAATTGAGCTTAAAAGTTAGTTCTAATTGATTGTTTGTGGAAAAATTGTTTGTTCTTCTAAACCTTGATTCTGATTCACCTGGTGAATTTACATTTTCAATACACGTTGTAAAAACTGTTAAACTGTCTGTAGAAATGTTGTATTGTGACAAAAATTGTCAACGGTTTATGATGTGTTTACATTGTTATACAGTTTGTAGAATATATTATACACATTGTAAAAATGTTGTATTATGACAATAATAAAGTGTCAAAAGTTTTACACTTGAAGTAAAATTACACATTCTGAAAGTAAAGAAATGTCTTTATATTAGTGGTGGGCCGTTAACAGCGTTAACGCAGTGAGACTCTTATCGCGCGATAAAAAAAATGTCGCCGTTAATCTATTCTCAAAGTTGGGTTGGGAGCTGGATCTATACTACGCAAGCTATGATGACTTTCACCTTGATATTTTAGCGCGGATGTATACCAGCTTAACTGCACTGTACGGGGCGAGAACAAGATTTTTTAACTCGCGTGATTCGCGTCATTCGCGGAAGCAGAAGCCGCCTCATCATCTCATAACCAGGGCTTCATTCGCGCGATCGCGCAGCAAGTAGGTCTATTGGCTCTTTGCATTAACATATAAATCACTTGCGCTTGACACGCCATTCGCGTTTGGTCTGAACACAACATAACGTTACTGTGAAATTACCGCATCAAACGTGTCGTGCTAACATGGATGCAGCTATGAAGCCGCCGGGTTTGCTTCAGGGAATATTAATTTTTAAGAAGCTTCCCAATAGAAACATCGACAAGACTAAGGTTGTTTGCACCTTGTGCAATGCGGAATTGGTTAAAAAAAAACAGTTTCTCTCAACAGGTAGTGGTCTAGCTTTAGTTGAAACCAGTAACTTTGTATTGAGATCTAGGGCCCTATCTTGCACCCAGCGCAATTGACTTTGTACACCGACGCATGTGTCATTCCTATTTTGCACCCGCGCAAAGCGCGCTTTTCCCTCCACAGAAGCACGTCGCTAAACTTGTGAATGAACTTGCGCTCCCTGGGCGGTTCAGCGCATAAAAGGAGGCGTGTTCCGGCGCAAACAATCCCTGGTGCTATTTTGCTGTTCCATTAAACAATTGCGCCACTGACCAGAAAAAACCTAGTCTAAAGACAGTGGCGCGTTGTTCATTATGCTATTTTAAGGGCGCATGCCTGACCATAATGTATAGCATACACAACGCGCATACACTTTGATCATGTAATCTACACAGATGCAACAGTTAATTTTGCAAATCATAAATTTTTACATTAAAAACATATTAACACATGAGATGACGGAAATCATTGTGGTGTGCCACGAGGATGTGCAAAAATAGGCATAAATCTAGCTTAGAAATTATTCAGGCTAATTGTAGTAATTAAGGATCAGACCTGTTTGTCCAATAGTGGCAAGACATATATGTATATAAGGACATCTGACAAATTGGTTTGTCCGTCAAGAACCAGGAAAAATTAAAATCGACTGAAAAACTGAAAGACTGAAAAAAAAAGACTGTGAAATCACCTTTACCACAATGTAAGTACATTAAAAACCTTAGTCTTCAACTTACCAGTTAAGTTGAGCGTGCTCATATTTTTGCGCCTGGTAAATACGCCATAATAATAGCAATCCATAATGGAACTTGCGCACCTGCTTTTAAAGGGAATGTTGGATGACGCTCTGATTGGTTTATTTCGCATTACGCCCAAACCACACCTATGAATAATGAAGCTACTTCAGACCAACCCATTTATGATTTGCGCCGGGCGCAAGAGCCATTTATCCCGCCGGGAAAATAGCAACAGCGCCGAGACCCGCCCACAAAGTTACTTGCGCTTCGCGCTTTGACACTTGCGTTTCAGATCGTTAAAATAGGGCCCCTAATGTATTATGGCTCCTGTATGACATATCGCTTGTTGCTCCCTAACTCTTTGTAAATTGCTTTGGATAAAAGCGTCTGCTAAATGACTAAATGTAAATGTACTGTAGGAGCTCTTCCAGTCTCAAGTACCACCTAAATGCAAATCATCCCTTAGCTAATGCGGAAGTAAACACAAGTTCATCTTATTGAACGTAATTTAATTTTCATCACCAATTATCATAGTAGAACAGCTTTCTCAAGCAGTTTGTGATGCATTTTGGAAACAGGAGATGAGCCCCTGGTCTAATGCGCCACCTGGCTTGAGAAACCCGTTCTCAAAGACTTACTTTTAGTCATTATTTGGGTAGCACACATATTCTGAATGCCTTCGGCAGAATTCAAATGAGCCATTTTAATCTAGATTAATCTAGATTAATCTTGGAATTAATCTAGATTAATCTTGATTAAAAAAATTAATCTATGCCCACCACTACTTTATATTCATTTTAGATAACATTTGTTTGGATATTTCGTTAGAAGAAAATTTTAAAAAATAAGTTTATACAAGGAGAAAACATTAAGACAAGGTATAATTTGAGGTTTCCGTTAAACTTATACTTTTAACCAAATAAATACACTTTTTGCTTTGGCTATTTAATGGATATTTTTCAAAGAATTTGAATTACATAGCCAAAGAAAGAGTTTCAAGTTGAGCCAAAGAAAGAGTTTCAAGTTGAGCCAAAGAAAGAGTTTCAAGTTAAGCCAAAGAAAGAGTCTCAAGTTGAGCCAAAGAAAGAGTCTCAAGTTGAGCCAAAGAAAGAGTCTCAAGTTGAGCCAAAGAAAGAGTCTCACGTTGAGCCAAAGAAAGAGTCTCACGTTGAGCCAAAGAAAGAGTTTCAAGTTGAGCCAAAGAAAGAGTCTCAAGTTGAGCCAAAGAAAGAGTCTCAAGTTGAGCCAAAGAAAGAGTCTCAAGTTGAGCCAAAGAAAGAGTCTCAAGTTGAGCCAAAGAAAGAGTTTCAAGTTGAAACAAACAAAGAGTAAAGTAAATAGATGTCGCAAGTTGATGCAATTGTTTTCAATCCAATGAAACGCTTTTTTCAGTTTCTGGCGCTATGGAATTTCTGTGCTGTTCTGGAGATGTTAGCGCGTCTCTAGGATCGGTCACATACATGAACCCTGCACGATCTAATGTTTTGTGTCTTATTAATTAACTGTCATTCAATTCAATGTAATTAAATGCTATAGCGTGTTTACAATTTAAATTGAACTAAAGCAGCTATATAAGAATACCAATATAAACCAAAGTTGAACACACACAAAAACTATCTAAAAACATCTGATAAATCTTTGAAGTAATATGGAGATTATCATGCATCGCAACATATTTCTTTTCGCTTTTCTTCTTTCATCCATTTTCATTGCTACTAAAGAAACTCATAAATATCTTAAAGGGCCGCTAATCCAGGTGTTTTTTTACAGCAATGTAAAAATAGTTAGTATAGTGTCCCCAGAATGTCTCTGTAAAGTTTCAGCTCAAAATACACCACATATCTTTCATTACAATATGTTGAACATGGTCATTTGTGGCTGCAATGGAAAATGTTCCATTTTGTGAATGTCTCTTAAAATACAAATAAGCTTCGCCTCCCCTCCCCTTATCCAAAATAAGAGGTAGAGCGGTGCTTTACATTACATCAGGACATGCAGCTGTTTCAAGCAGATTTTCAACATCTCAAGTCCATTAAAACTTCTTGATCGTTGCCCTGATGAAAATTCGATGTCTTAACGAGGGGTCTTCAACTGGGGGTTCACGGCCCATACGGGGTATGCAGTAGAACTGCAAGGGGTCCGATAATTACTGTTTAATCACAGGCAACTTTTTCTAAAAAATGTAAAATGGGTAGAGAAATATTAAAACCAATGTTCTCTTTAATGAGTCGGGCCATGCAGACTCATTGAAGCTCCCGTGCATTGCAATTTTAACCTGCGTGTGTGCAAACATAAACAACCCTTCAGGCAGCGGAATGGAAGAAACGTTACATCTGCATCCTAAAAAACGGTATGGTTAGAATTAATTTATTCTCTGTCTCCCTTCCGATACAAATAGGCCTACGCATGAAGGGAGTTGTGTGTGCAAATAAAGTGTAGCCTATTCTCATATGTTTCTGAACTTCTGTTCAAATTTGTTAAAGCTGTAAAGCACTAATTTGACAGCCAAAGGACACCACACATCTTCTGAAGTGTAAACTCAGACAGAAATATCGTATGTGTTGAAAATCAATGAAATATGCCCCGAAAATATCGCGGACTCATTGCATCACGTTCTCTCCTAGTCTGATATGATGCTCTGCAGAAAAAAACTTTTGTTTAACAGCAGAGACTGCTGATCAACGAGAAAACGGAGCTCAGAATTATAAAATAGCAGTGTGTTCTGCAACACACAGAGAAGTGGAAGAAAAAAAAAGAATGACACTTAATAAAACGGCCTACTTTTACAACAGAATGCATAAAATCTGCACTAATTTCTTTTGCATCCAGAGACAACTCCTTCCTCCACTGGAATAGTCGTTGTGCCATTAAACAGGGTCAGTCTTCTCATTGAAACCTTAATAAGAACTAAGCTTCAAATAAATGTCCAATTGTCCATCTCATAGTTAAATGAAAATGTTCGATGCTGCAAATCACTTAAACTAATCAAGCAATCTATATTAAAGACAAAAAATAATACACAGAAACTTTTTTAGCCTATATGCAACAATAAGATAAAGGTGCTAATGTAATGTCTTAACATAATATTGCTGTGACAATAGGGTTGTTTCTCTATTTAAATAGCTCTGTTTACACATTTAGTATAAGGTCCCTGCTCCATGCATCTCTCATCTAAGGGGTCCTTGCCCAGATAAACGTGGAAGACCCCTGGATTTTACTATTTCCTTAAAGCCATTTTGTATTTTGTGTAGCTCAACAGAACTATATTGCACACCAGAACTATATTCTTTGGTTTTATCCATTGCGGTAAATGATTAAGGGCTTCGGGCTTTGTGTTATTGATATTTATTCTATGTGTAGGAAGTAGTCAATGGGAATATACTTACGAGATATTTTACTTAAATACGTTTCTAAGGGTGCCAATAATTGTGACCGGGTTGTATAAGATTATAAAAAATGATAATGTTATATTCCCCCCACTTTAAATTGTTTTACTTTAATGTTTTTTTGTAATGATATTTTTTAATTAAAGACCAAAAGGAGAAACAATGCAGATTTATTTTTACAGTAGTCTTTGCTGATTTAACAAGGTGCCAATAATAGTGTAGGGCACTGTAAAAAAAGGAGCCCAAATATATATGAAACTACTAAACGTAAAAACAACCAGTAGGTGGCGTCAAAGCACTGTTCTATTGAGATTACATGATGGGCTACCCAAAACCACAAAAATATATTTAATATCCACACAACTGCTCTACTTAGAGTTGTTGTGCTGTGGTGCTGTTTGGAACCATATTTTCATTGACGTTTTATTTGAAATGACAGTCAGTAACATATTGTTTCTAATTTTCTAATTAATATTTTTAAAGCTAAACACTACTTATTGCAGGTGCATAAAAACAAATATTTACTCCAATTTCTTTGTCTCCACTGGAGGTTGTTTTCTTGATATTTCTAAATTATTTTCCAAATTTGGCTACCTAGAAATAATGCATGTGAACTTCAAGTGGCTGTGTTATAAATAGAAAAATAGGTAAATGTATGTGCTGTTGTTGGTTCCATTTTAATGACAACAAGAATTTCTTCACTTTAAATGATCACTATTGTAGCCCAAACTGTAGCATAATATAAAAAAGTCACACCTGCGGGTGCAGGTGGATGCTGCCCTGCATAATGTTAGGGATTGAAGCATTTTATCATCCATTAACCATATTTCATCAGTTCTTTTCCATCTCTTCGCAGCATTTGACCAACAACAAATATCTCTTATGTGTCCATCAGGAAAAGTTCCCTTCAACATATAATCCAAAACATGCGACGAGAATAAATATAAATAAATTATTTGACAATTATTAACAAACAGATTAACAAATCAAAAGGGAAAAATGGTTACAATATGCTGATGAGTTTGGTTCATATTATGAGTTGCAGCACTCAAATAAATTCTAGGAAAGGAGATTACCGAGAGCATTCTGTTTGTTTTCTTTATTTTGCAAAAGCACATTATAATGCTTTTCACAAGTCGCCTGTGCAATAATAAATATTAACAACATTAGGGGTAGGTAAGGTATGCTTATTTGCCATGCTGTCTGGGAAGGGTGCTCCGAGCTCGCCGGTTCCTTCTTAATCCTGAATCGACCCCAACTCAGAGCTCACCCAAAAGTGCAGGGAAACGCTGGACAGCATACCCCCCAAAACGCGAGGCTTTCTGGATGGTGGCCTGGAATTTAAGAAAATCTAGATTAATGCCTAGAAATTCGATGGAAGTGCTGGGTCCCGAAGACGAACGCATAGATTCGCGAATGCTTCTTGGACTTTAGAAAAATGAGAGCTGGGACAGATTCGGGCAGCGAGATGATAAAAAGTTGTATAATAGGCTGGTGAGGAAAGGAATAGGGAAGTTGTTAGAGAGTATCCAACAGATTGCCTCTGACAACATATCGAAAATCTGAGAAGGAGGGAAAAACTAGAATTTCTCACGCCAACAGATTCAGAATTCGTGGCAAAAGAGTGACCTTGGGTCCTCTGAGCTGGAAAGCAACGGGCTGCTGTAGCAAGCCCAGGTTTGCGGCACCCTGGAGGTGGAAAGCATTGCCTTACCGCTTAAACTTTTGACACTTTATAGTGTCATAATACAACATTTTTACAATGTGTAAAATATCTTTTACAAACTGTATAACAATTTAAATACATCATAAACCGTTGACAATTTTTGTCACAATACAACATTTATACAGACAGTTTAACAGTTTTACCAATGTGTATAGAAAACACCCTGTATTACAATGTAAATTCACCATCGAGGTGAATCAGAATCAAGGTTTAGAAGAACATTCTTTCCACAAACAATCAATTAGAACTAACTTTTCAGCACAATTGAAAAGGTTTTGTTGTGTAGTTAAAACAAGTTTGGATGGACGTAGTGTTGTCACGAACTTCGGTACCAGGCGGTACTAAATGTGACGATACTTTCATTTCCCGCTATCATTTTAGATTATGAAAGAACTCTGATTGGCCATTACTGCTTTAAAATGGGCATTATAAAACCAACCACTTTTAATAAAGCACCTACCAAATTAGCCAATAGTAGAAAGAAAAAAAACTTCACCTTCATGGAATAGTTTACACAAAAATAAACCTTCTCTCATCATTTTTATGAAATGTCTCTGAACCTAATTGAGTTAAATACTTTAATAGCTTGAGGGTGACTTAACGACCTAAGAATTTTAATTTTTAGGTAAACTATTAAACTTAAAAACACAAGTCCGGTTTAGTTAACAGTCCAATAGCATTTACCAAAACAACTGAATCCAAGTGAACAGTTAACCCTGTATAAAGCCTTTTATACAGTCCAACATCTTAAACGAGATTCAACATCAGCAGAACATTGTAGCTGGGTCAAAGGAAACAAAGTTACTCCTGAAGCTTAGAAGAGAGGTTTTGCACCCTTCGGCTCATTTGGCTATTCTCTATGGCCATTAATATTAACATCTCTGTCGCTTGATTAAAATATCTTCATTTGTGTTTAGCTTAAACGGTGCAGCTACTACGTATTGAACTGAACTTCTAATGCAATACGACTTATCACACTCCTTAAGATCACAAAAATGTAGCTTTTTGTAGCTCCTAAAATAGAAAAATCCAGCAAAGGAGGTAGAGCCTTTTCTCACCTAGCACCTAAACTTGAATAACATTCGTGACACTGTTCTGGACTCAGGCACGGTCTCCCAGTTTTAACTAGACTAAAGACACATCTCTTCAGCCTAGCACACACACACACAGTACTGTGCAATTCTTAGTCACATTAGTATTTTCACCCCCCAAAAATGTTCTTAAACCAGTTATCTCTTGCTGTAGTATGTCAGTTACAAGTCTTAGTTTACATTTCTTTTGCCATTACTTGTAATAATCCAGTGAGATTTTTTTCTAGGCACAGTCTGACAACAGTTGATATGCTCCACACAAGATCTTGTCTTATCACCATCAAGTCTTTCTACATTACACGAAGAAAGTCAAAAGTTAAAAGGGACAGTTCACCCAAAAAATAAAAATACTGTGATCATTTTCTCACCATCAGGTTGTTCAAATTCTCTATTAATTTCTTTGTTGATCACAGAACTATATTTGAAAGAATACTTGAATCCAAACAGGCCCCATTAACTGCCACAGTTGGAAAAAATACTATGGGAGCCAATGGGGGATTAGATCTGTTTGGTTACAGACATTCTGTTCAGCAGAACAAAGGAAGTCATACAGGTTTGGAACGAGTTAATGATAGCATTTTCATTTTTGGGTAAACTATCACTTGTAGTTGAGCTTCAATATAAAAACTCGGTCATCAACTACAGACTCATTTCATGCCTGTATGACTTTTTCTTTAGATTAGATTAGATTAGATTCAACTTTATTGTCATTACACATATACAAGTACAGTGTAACGAAATGTAGTTTAGGTCTAACCAGAAGTGCAATTAGCAAGTGCAGGATATACAGTTTGAATAAATACAGAATACAATATTAGGAAAATACTATACAATGGGCATGTACTATGAAAATATGACAGTCGGTATGTACTATGAACAATATAAACAGAAGGCTATATAATGTAAACATTAATGTACAGGTGGTTATGAACGGATAACAATATAGACCATACAATAGTGCAAGTGACTTGAGTGTGCATAAGTTACAGACATTAGCTATTAAAGTTACAGTGCAGTAGATGAGTTGATGCGGTTATTAAAGGTACGGTGCAGTACATGAGTTAATGCAGTTATTGAAGTTATAGTGCAATACATGAGTAGATGCAGTTATACAGTTACAGTGCAGTAGATGAGTTAGTGCAGTTATTGAAGTAACTTGTAGAATTTGTTCAAAATTCTTCTGCAGAATTTTGAACAATGTTGGTAACAGAATAGCACAGCTCCAATTAACTTCTATAGTAAGGACACAAAACCAATGCAAGTGAATGGGGTGCTCTTAACAAGATTCTTCAAAATATAATTTGTGTTCTGTGGAAGAAAGAAAGTCACACAGGTTTGAAATGACAAGAGGGGTGTAAATGATGAGAGAATATTCATTTTGACGGTCACATACTTTGATGGGCAAGTTCAAAATTTCAGTGGTTTGCAATGTCAACATTACCTGGTGTTCTTTGATCAGACAGCTTGCATCTTCACCAAGGTACATGATGAGGCACTTCAGCAGACACTCTCTTCTGATGTCTATTTCCAGAGTCTACAAAATGTTCAAGATGTATGTTTTTTTTATTAGACCAAAACACTACTGAAATGATTACCACAAACAATTCTATGTGCATGCAACCAATACCTGATCAATAACTATAATTGTGTCCTTAGTTTTTTCACGGAAAACTCCACCTTTGCTCTTAATAACCTGGAGAAGCTGAGAGCTCTGTCGGTCCAAAGAAGCCAAAAATCTTGATTGTAAAGGTAAAGTCGTGATGCGCAAAAATTCAGCATTAGTATGCAAGAAAGAGAAACAGAAAATAGACTTTGGAAAGAACCTGATATTACTTTGAGAACTACTTGTAAAAATACATACATACAAAGAGAATTAAACAACAATCTAAGAAATTACACTACATGCTAAAATCCATAATTTAAAATGTGGTAAATTCATGTTTAATCAATTACACTTTAAATGAAATAACGGCTTTTACCTCCTCTTGTTGAAACAGAGCAGGCCACCTTTCTTGCAGTTCCTGAACACTAGGTTGGTTTTCCACAACTTCTCGTCTGTGTAAAGCAAACGTCTTTGTAATTTTTTTCTCTGATTGTGCATGCATTGTTTCTTTTCTTCACTTCCTTTAAAAGTGCCAGGCACTAAGTTTCAAGGTTTTCTGACGACACTCCGGCAGGTACGGATGGGATATGATTGGCCTCGCCACGTTTAGGTCGTTTAACATGTTTTGCTGGAAAAGCATTATCTGAGGCTTTGGTTTTCAGGGAATTTGCCAACAACTCAGGGCATCCAAGACCTTTCAACTGTGTGCGTAGGTTTCCCCATCTTCATTTTAAATCTCTGTGTCCACCCGTAGCAACTTTTTTTATGATCCTTTTTCTGCCAACCAAGGATGTTTCTTGATAAGTGTCTCTGAAACTTCACAAAAGTTTGCACTGCTGGGATAAGATTTATACTTGTAGATCTCATTACATATCTTCTCCAGAATATCAGACTTCATCTTTGGAGTGACAGTCACAGCATTGTTCCGTAAGCCTTAAAAAGAGCATTTCCTCTCTCTAATTGGAGTTCAGTGTCATAAGAAAATTGTGGAATATTAAAATCGTTTGGCCACTTTTGATTTCTTGTAGAAACCGTTTCCAAGCCAGGGGGTGAGAGGATGATAGTATCATCAGTGTTTCCAGAGCCTAAGGAGGACAGAGAATCATCATTTGACTGGGTCCCATCTTTTGTTTGAACAGTGAATGAGTCTTCGTCGGGCAAAGGGATTATCTTTAGTGTGCAAAGACTCTGAAGTTCTCCAGTGTTTGTCAAATTCACAAATACATCCCCAAAATCTTTGTCCTGATACTGTAGTCTGAATATCCCATTTAATCCATAAGCTTCCCTCACTTTTTCAACAAGCTCATCCACTAATTCGGGAATCCCATCTGGCAGAAGCAACTTTCTTGAATCATCCTGACTCACAATCAACAAAACCTTGGCAGATTTTCTTCCTGCCATCCTTAACAGATTCTGAAAAAAAAAATATATAAGATTAGATACAGTACAAATAATAGATAATTGTTAGACATTTACATGTTCTAAAATCTTGCACAAGATGTAGTGAACATGTAAACAAATATAACCTTAAACATGTATATATCTCTTCAGAGCCACCATGCGTCTCCCTCCAATTGTGTACGAGTCAGTGGATATGGGTCTGTAAGATCATAGTGCTCTAAAAGTTCAAATATTTTTGTCAGATGACTGTAATCTTCAGTATACCATGCATCTAGTCTCCTTACAATGAACAGTGGTTTGTCCTGCAACACAATCATTTGCACAATTTTGCCAAACTCCGTAGCTGAAGCCTTTAATTGTTACATCCTTGGCTAAGCACACAAAATCCAGGTTTGGGTGTTTCTGTCGTACTGTCTGTGGTATGTCTTCATTCAGGACATCAATGGGAAGATTAGAAAGATGCGAAACTTCCAATCTTGGTGTAAGAGAGCTGCACTGATACAGATGATATGCCATATGAAACTGATGTCTTTGTGACAACGATAGGAGCACATTCTTGAAGCAGTTGGTATGATGGACAACTCTTTTAAAGAAGCTATGCTTCGCCTCGAATTGCATTACCCCCTATTGTTCTTCTTGCAGAAAATGTGAGAGGAACAGTATGGGGACGGTTTGTCTTGTCATACCATTTGAATGGAAAGCTCTGAATTGCTTTATTAAGGTCTTCCAAGGTGAAATACTTTTTAGATGAAAAGACAGTCAAGGACAAAGCTATCTCTAGAGGGACAATGCCCTCAAAAAGATCATGCACAATATCAGCCGGGAATCCTGTGCAAACAATCAAGTTTGATAATTTCTCTGAAAAAACTCAATTACCTTTCACACCAAAATGGTGAGGCAAGTCATTGTCTTTGATAAACTGAAGATGAGAAGAATGTACACTCAAAAAAATATTTGTCTCTAATAATTAAGATTTATGTATTTTGATTGCATATAAAATTTCCATCCATTTGGATTACATATTTTTTTACCTAATTTAAGTAATAAACTTTGTGATACAAATTTGTAAGAGATATGTAAATGAAACAAGTATGAATAAGATTTATGTACTATTATTCCATCCATCCAATTTCTTCCGCTTATCCGGGGCCGGGTCGCGGGGGCAGCAGTCTAAGCAGGGATGCCCAGACTTCCCTCTCCCTAGACCAGGGCTCCTCAAATCTTACCCTGGAGGGCCGGAGCACTGCAGAGTTTAGCTCCACCCCTGATCAAACACACCTGAGCAAGCTAATCAAGCTGTTCAGTATCGCTAGAAAATCACAGGTGTGCAAGTTTGATCAGGGTTGGATCTAAACTCTGCAGTGCTCCGGCCCTCCAGGGTAAGATTTGAATAGCCCTGCCCTAGACACTTCCTCCAGCTCTTCCGGGGGGACACCGAGGCGTTCCCAGGCCAGCCTGGAGACATAGTCCCTCCAGCGTGTCCTAGGTCTTCCCCGGGGTCTTCTCCCGGTGGGACATGCCCGAACACCTTCCCGGGAAGGCGTCCATGGGGGCATCCGGAAAAGATGCCCGAGCCACCTCAGCTGGCCCCTCTCGATATGGAGGAGCATCGGATCTACTCTGAGCTCCTCCCGAGTTACCGAGCTTCTCACCCTATCTCTAAGGGATCGCCCGGCCACCCTGCGGAGAAAGCTCATTTCGGCCGCCTGTATCCGGGATCTTGTCCTTTCGGTCATGACCCACAGCTCATGACCATAGGTGAGAGTAGGAACGTATATTGACCGGTAAATCGAGAGCTTCGCCTTGCGGCTCAGCTCCTTCTTCACCTCGACAGACCGGTACAGCGACTGCATTACTGCAGAAGCTGCACCGATCCGTCTGTCAATCTCCCGTTCCATCCTTCCCTCACTCGTGAACAAGACCCCCAGATACTTGAACTCCTCCACTTGAGGCAGGAACTCTCCACCTACCTGAAGTGAGCAAGCCACCCTTTTCCGACTGAGAACCAAGGCCTCAGATTTGGAGGTGCTGATTCGCATCCCAGCCCGCTTCACACTCGGCTGCAGACCGTCCCAGTGCATGCTGAAGGTCCTGGTCTGATGGGGCCAGCACGATGACATCATCCGCAACGAGCAGAGATGAAATCGTGTGGTCCGCAAACCTGACGCCCTCCGGCCCCTGGCTGCGCATAGAAATTCTTTCCATAAAAATTATGAACAGAACCGGAGACAAAGGGCAGCCCTGCCAGAGTCCAACATGCACCGGGAACAAGTCTGACTTACTGCCGGCAATGCGAACCAAGCTCCTGCTCCGGTCATACAGGGACCGGATAGCCCTTAGCAAAGGGTCCCGAATCCCATACTCCCGGTG
Source organism: Triplophysa dalaica (assembly GCF_015846415.1). Taxonomy (NCBI): domain Eukaryota; kingdom Metazoa; phylum Chordata; class Actinopteri; order Cypriniformes; family Nemacheilidae; genus Triplophysa; species Triplophysa dalaica. The sequence goes on along the minus strand of NC_079547.1, from coordinate 10,938,398 downwards.
CACCCTCCACAAGATGCCGGGAGGGACACAGTCGAATGCCTTCTCCAAATACAAAAAACACATGTGGATTGGTTGGGCAAACTCCCATGAACCCTCCAGCCGCCTGGAGAGGGTATAGAGCTGGTCCAGTGTTCCACGACCGGGACGGAAACCACACTGTTCCTCCTGAATCCGAGGTTCTACCATCGGCCGGATTCTCCTCTCCAGTACCCTGGCATAGACTTTCCCGGGGAGGCTGAGAAGTGTGATCCCCGATAGTTGGAGCACACCCTCCGGTCCCCCTTCTTAAAAAGAGGGACCACCACCCCGGTCTGCCAGTCCAAGGGCACTGTCCCAGGCCGCCACGCGATGCTGCAGAGGCGTGTCAGCCAAGACAGCCCCACAACATCCAGAGACTTGAGGTACTCAGGGCGGATCTCATCCACCCCCGGTGCCCTGCCACCGAGGAGTTTCTTGACTACCTCGGTGACTTCAGCCCAGGTGAAGTCCGTCTCCGAGCCCTCAGCCTCTGCTTCCTCAATGGAAGACGTGACGGCGGGATTGAGGAGATCCTCGAAGTATTCCTTCCACTGCCCGGTGATATCCCCGGTCGAGGTCAACAGCTGCCCCCCTCCACTGTAAACAGTGTTGGTAGGGCACTGCTTCCCCCTCCTGAGCCGCCTGACGGTTTGCCAGAATCTCTTCGAGGCCGACCGATAGTCTTTCTCCATGGCCTCACCGAACTACTCCCAGGCCTGAGTTTTTGCCTCCCCAACCATCCGGGCTGCAGTCCGCTTGGCCTGTCGGTACCTGTCAGCTTCCTCGGGAGTCCCACAAGACAGCCAGGCCCGATAGGACTCCTTCTTCAGCTTGCACCAGGCACCGGAGACCTTACGGCCACAGCTCCGAGTGGCTGCGTTGACAATGGAGGTGGAGAACATGGTCCACTCGGACTCAATATCTCCAGACTCGAAGCTCTGCCGGAGGTGGAAGTTAAAGATCTCTCTGACAGGCGATTCAGCCAAACGTTCCCAACAGACCCTCACAGTACGTTTGGGTCTGCCGAATCTGTCCAGCTTCTTCCCCCGCCATCGGATCCAACTCACCACCAGGTGGTGTCCAAGACATACGGCCGTAGGTCAGATGAAACAACCACAAAGTCGATCATCGACCTCCGGCCAAGTGTCTCCTGGTGCCATGTGCACTGATGGACACCCTTATGCTTGAACATGGTGTTCGTTATGGCCAAACTGTAACTAGCACAGAAGTCCAATAACAGAACACCACTCGGGTTCAGATCAGGGGGGCCGTTGCTCTCAATCACGCCCCTCCAGGTGTCACTGTCGTTGCCCACATGGGCGTTCAAGTCCCCCAGCAGAACGACGCCTGGGCAACTCCAGAGTAGTGAAGAGTCCATCCTCCCTCGAGGAGTGTGGTTCCAGAGCCCAAGCTGTGCGTAGAGGTGATCCCGACTATCTCTAGTCGGAATCTCTGAACCTCACGCACAATCTCCGGCTCCTTCCCCGTCAGAGAGGTGACATTCCATGTCCCTAGAGCTAGATTCCGCGTCCAGGGATCGGGTTGTCAAGGCCCCCGCCTTCGACTACCACCCGATCCACTTTGCACCGGCCCCTTACGGTCCCTCCTGTAGTTGGTGGGTCCACGGGAGGGTGGCCCCACGTCGCTCCTTCGGGCTGAGCCCGGCCGGACCCCATGGGGAAAGGCCCAACCACCAGGCGCTTGCATACGAGCCCCAACCCCGGGCCAGGCTCCTGGGTGGGGTTCCCGGCAGCGCCATGCCGGGCGACGTCACGGTCCTCGAATTTGTAGTCATCATAAGTTTTTTTTATTTATTTTTATAATATTATAAATCAAATGTGTTTCAAATTCATTAGAATCGGGATCATGTATTCTTACATACTAAACTATTTAATTAAAATGCATTATATTTAGGTATTTTAATAATAAACCAAATGTTTTTTAAATCATATTCAAGAATTATTTTATTCCTGTAAGGAATCTAACTGCAACACGTAAAAAACAACAGTTAGACCAAATGGTTTCACTTTTTCATTGACATTCACATTTTAGATGCAACAAAACAAAAGGTGATCAAAAATATGAGCTTGCAAATTAAACTAGCCAGTGCCCATATGACGTTAGGGGGGGGGAAACAAGCTTAAATGCACCACGTTAAACACTGTAGTCACAATCAATGTCTTTGGACACTATCAAGTTACATATGAGGCAATGACAACAGTATTACTTATACTTACATTTCGAGAAATCTTTGACATTATTTAAAATGAGATGCTGGTAGTCAAGAAAAAAGTCTGAGTATGAGTGGTTTTGCTCCACCATAGTATCAAATGTATATTAAAAAAAAAAATCTTAAGAAATGTTTCAAACCAGTATAAAACAGTTTTATCACTCTGACAGTTAAAAAAAATGCCTGTCATAGAATTGTATAACAATTGAGTACTTTTAAATGTTGGACATACAAAATCATCCATAATCATACAGGAACTTCAGAACTTTGAAAATGCCAAACATCCAGATACTCTGCATGTGCAATAGAAGTCTCAGTGTTTGAGTGGTCAGGACCAGCAAACTTGCTTGCATGTTAACATGTCAGATAAGTGCAATAGTATCAAAAGAACATTTGAGACGAAAAAAAGAACAAGAAATTTACTTACAAACTGCGTTTCAAAATAGTATAAAACTTGAGGTAAACATTGATCACATCACACCCGATTAAGTTATAACATTGCTTACATAACATGTTTCCCATACCCTGTGGATAAAACAGCATATGCTGGTTTGGTATGTTTTGATGCTGGTTTAAACTGGTCATGTGCAGGTCCTTAGCTGGTTTAAAATGGTCAAACAAGCATCAAAACATACCTAACCCAGCGATATGCTGTTTTTTTGAACGGGGTAGATTTTGTAAAATGGCAAAATGGTTTATGATGGGAAACCTGATGTACACGTGGCTGACTTAAATAGCAACATGGCAATAACAACAGCAGAGACGACATCAGCTAGTCTCTTCATCTGTAGTTGGTATTAGATCAAGACAGGTTGGTACCAGAGGTTACAATGAACTATACGTGTGAAAATTGAAAGCAAACTGCGTTTCAAAACAGTATAAAACTTGAGGTAAACATTGATCAGATCACACCCGATTAAGTTATAACATTGCTTACATAACACTAACAGAGTCACACATTTGTGACATGGAATTATTTGAAACGAGTTTCTGGAGGTCATAAAACACAGTTCAGTGGCTGACGGGCTTTAAAAGCAACACTTTTTAAGCATGCTTACATGTTTGGCATTCATAAAAATAAAACTAATAGACAAGAGAAAAAAAACTTCAAAAGGTTTTAAAGGTTAACATGTATTCCTGCAATGTACAAATGTCAATGTTCACTCAGGTACATGGAAAACTCAAACCCTACTCTGGTAGTATATGCGTTACTGAAGCATCTTAATCTTAAATGCTTGGACTTTTGGTGAAAGCTTGGCTGAATCCAGTTCCATGAGTATTTTTTGAAATGCTTTAACTGTGCACTTGAGGTCCTTCGGGTAATTGAGATTAAGGGCATAAATGAGTCCCAAAAGCATCACACATCCATGTGTGATGCTCTGCAGGTTTTGGAGGACTGCCAAACCTTCGAGAACCACACAAACGTCTGCAGGGTCATCTACGGGATCAGCACCCTCGGGCCGAATAACATAAATGCCCATTGTTGTCTGTGCAATCCCAGACTCTGCCTTTTCACAGTCCTGGATGAGAAACAATGACAATGAGTTATGACACCAAGCAAACATTTTAAAGACATGTTTTGCAAACCTTCATATATTCTCTCTCATTTCTGCATTTTATTCATTTATATATGGAAAAAAAAGTTTGCCACCAAAATACACTACATTGCCAAAAGTATTGGGACAGCCCCTTCTAATGACCAGGTTTGACTACTTTAGTCATTTCCATGAGCAGTCAAAATAAACTTTCTGATCATTGTGTAACATAATAAAATTCAAAATAATAATAAATACATATTTATTTACATTTATTACACGGCGCTCTGGTTTGCTTGATTCTGATTGCTCGTGGTGTGTGTTATTCACAAATAACAACCGCTCTGAACTAATAACACATGATAACCCGGATGATGCAAATCATTTTGACAGGCACAGTATAATATTTCACAAAAAATAAACATAGATGTCTTTTGAAAACATGTTTGACATATTTACAAATGACTAAACCAAATTGCGTGTTCGTGTCATTTAAACGTCGTGTCTTACCTTCCGTGAGGTAAACTCGTTTACTTTCAGTTTTAAGGTATGTTTTCATTAAAAATGCACTAATAAAATATTTCAAAACAATGTTTCTTGTTTAATAACTTAATTATGATGTAAATAGCTGTGTAATAAGCGGGATAATGTACAGGCATACAGCTGTTATTGCGAAATAATTAGCCTGTACATTATCCCTTACATATAAATGTGGAGTATGGCGTATGTGTGTAGCCGGACATACACTTACCATATATTCTTTGATGAGTGTCTCCAAGTCTTCATTGAGATACACGCTTCAGACACCTCAGAACACAGTCATGTTTGACGTTTATGTCTTCATTCTCAAATAAGCATAAAAAGATAATAAAAAAATATAATTTAAGTAAGGCTGAATTTTAAAGCATGTTCGATCCCCCAAAATACTTTTTGCCTTATTCTAAACATATGGAGATTTTAAATGAGATCATAATGTTCTTCTTAGAAAAACAAGTGTCACCCGATCTGTGAAATCCTAAAGTGTAAGATTCTAACTCTGAGGTAACAAGCAGCAAAGTTTGATTTCACCTATTAATTTCACTATAATTTCAATTTATGACTTGAATTTAGTCAATATTAAACACATCAAGGTTATATTCTGCACAGAACATTATTTACATTATGCATGCATTTTATGCCAAAAACAGTCACAACAAATTTTTTTTTTTTTTTTACTTCAGATGGGTTTTCAAGGGTCACAAATGTGGGGATTTTAAATGGGATTTGAAAGAATTCTATCCATTGACACTCCATGCCATTACCACTTGAACAATCCAAAGTGTGCATAAAGAGATTGTAAAACTAATTACAGTGGTTTAGTCCATTTTGACGACACGAGGACGCTCAAATGTGCAGTGTAACACAAATGAAAGAGCCTCTTGGTTCTTGCACATCAAGCATATACTAATATACTTTTTAATTTTTGCTTCAATTTAATTTGCTATGAATATAATAATTTGTTATGAATCTTATAAAGCAATCAAGTCTCTATAAAAATTTGGACTAAACATTTCAGTTCAAATAGTTTATTCTCTATAATATTTGTATAAACTTTTTGAAGAATCTGAGATGATGGGGCTTTCTGAAGTCCTGTCAAGGAACAGTAATCAAAGGAATGTATAACACATTAAAAACACACTTACTTGAGCTGTAAGTGTCATTATGGTATGGATTTTTTGTCCTGCACATCCTCCCATGTGACGGAAAACCTTTACCAGATCATCAGAGCACTTGTCAAGCTGACCAATAAATTTGGAGATCAGAGGAACAGTGGTGATGCGCATTATCTCCAAGTTCACCTGAAAACACACACAAAAAATATATTTAGTTCACTTTAAACAATTTTGGCAACCATGAATTTGCATCTGTATTTGAAACAAATGGTTTCCTACACTTACTTCTCCAATCTGAAGCAGCGCATGCCATTGATTTCGGACCTCTATTATCATTGGTTCCTGAAGAATTTCTTGTCGCCGGTATGAGAAGGTACTATGCATCTTTTCCTTCATCACGGTCTGGTTTTTTTTTTTTAATCTCACTTAGCAACCCTTAGCAACCCTTTCCACCTCCAGGCTCTATGTGGTTTCACCACTGCGATGTTTTGGACAAAAATTTACCTCGGCCTTCCGGGGCTTTTTTATGTTTGCAGCTGGCTTCCCCTGGCCTTTCTGCTTGTTTTAAAGGGAGTTGACGGTGACTTCTGGGTGTCCAGCTCGGCCAAGTTTGGTGCGGAAGTTCATCACCTTGATTTTAATGTAGTGCTTCCATCCACACCACCCAGTGCGAGTTCCTTTCTCACGCAAACATGGAGGTCTTTGTATTAAGGCCTCAGCTACTTTTTCAAATTTATCATCCTTTGGATACACCGAGTACTTAATTATTTATTTTGCAAGTCCTCCAAGTATATCGGATCTGAGTTTTGGGGTAAGAGATAGAAGAGTTCCATTTGCATGGAATTCATAATTTCCATTCTGAAGCTGTATCTCCGCACAATATGAAAAGCGTGGCACTACAAAGACCTTGGGCCAAGTGCAAGACCGGGACTCAGGAGATGAAAACAGAACGGAATCATTGCTGCTCGAGCAGCTAAAAGATGGCGAATCATTTGGTTCTTGCTGTGAGGAGCTGGTAGATGCATTACTGTGAGTAAGTGGGATTGTGAAGTAGGTATCTATAGTGGGTGGAGCTGGAGGTATTACAGAGCTGGAATACTCACAAGGTAAGTATACCACCTTCAAAGTACTGCGATCTTGAATGTCTGAAATTGATGAGAGGGTTCATAAATTCATTTTCAAACTCTGCATCTTTGTATTGAAGCCTAAATGGCACTGTAACTCCAAAGACAGTCTTAATTTCAAGTGCCAAGTGATCCACAGATGTCGGCATTCCGGATGAAATGGTTAGTTTTTGTGCATCATCTTCACATCCTAAAAGGACTCTGAAGATAACTGGTGCTGCCATCAAGCTTTATTGATCTACAAGGCAGGCCCAAACAGGGTTGGAAACATAATAAATAAAATGTCCACATGGTAAAGTCACTAAAAAAAATGTTCAAAGCACTAAAAGTCATACAAATCTTACCGTTGACAACGATGTGTCTCTTTAGGGTTACCAAACGTTTGGAACCAACTGTGTAGGCCACAAGCGGATAAAAATCTGCCAGTTCCTCAAGATGAACCAGGGAAACTTATTTCCCTGGTGAAGAAGTCAACTCAAAGGCTCTGAAGTGGTCCTGATACCAAGCACACAATAAACAAACTATAAAACTTAGCTTGTCTCCCCTTACGCACATCTCGATTTTCCTAAAATGGGGGTGGCGCCAAAAGGTTGTGAGCCGCGTGACATCAGATTTACATTCACAAGAATTTGCCACGGAGTTACATATCGCTTCATATAAAGCTTATGCTACTCACATTTGACACTTGCCGACTAACCGTTTCGGACCATGGCTAAAATGTTAAATCCACCTTACACACGCAGCCACTAGACTATCGTCAAGATCTCTCGCACTACTGTTAGAAGCGATGAACAACATCGATGTATAACATTTGTTTTTTAATTGATTAATGGCATCTAGCAATTGTCATATTCAAACAGCTACTTCACACGTAAAACAACGGTTTTCTGTCGATTACCAAATACACGTGCGTCATTTCTCAGATAACATTTCTATGAAACTATGAAAATTTTTAAAAACACAAAACATAAATCACGTATTTTTGTAGTAATACGGGTAATTCTGAAAAAAGTTGAGCAGTTGAAATTATTTTTAGTAGCATTTAGCACCATCTGGACTAAACAGAAATATGACAGAAATTACATTGATAGTAGTATAATACAACGTCAACAGCACTAATACCACATTTTACATACACATGTTACTGTCAAAATGTATGGGATGAATATAGATGTAATTTACCTTGCAATCTGGTCACGATGTCGAAGAGATGTGAATTGTAAATGTATTTTCTTGCTTTGCTGCTCTTTGCAGGTTTGCAATACCGCGACCTGGTGGATCGACTTAACTTCTGGTTATAAACGATTCAATTTCCTTAAAATCGCATGCGATCTAATCTCATACTGCTTAACTAATTGGATCAAGCTTGTTCCACAGCTACTTATATTTATACCATACACATAACATTTAAAAGATTAAATCGAATATTTTTCACTATTAACACATTTACATTGATTCTAAGCATTTTGACTACATATGATTTAAAATATATATTATTTAAATGAAGTCAGAAGGATGTAAATACATAATTTTAAACTATGCCATGATTCATTTTTTTGAGTGTAGCAAGATAAGGGATTAAGATGGGATTTTCCAGTTATCATGTCTGAATTTAGCCCTGACTCGGTTGCATGAAGGGAGGCTAAATTAATCTACATTAAATTACTATGGAGATTTACACTTTGCCGGTAGCCTGGTCCGGAGCAGGTTTAACATCCTGGCTAAAATTAATCCTAGTGATTTATCGTCTAGTTCCTCCCTAAATCCTACTAGATATTGTGTTTTAGTCACTTCATGGTCCTGCATTAAAATCCTAGATATACTGTCATTCATCTAAGTATGCGTACTGTTATTGTACTTATTATTGAAAACTGCTGTTCATTTCACTGTCCGAGGTTTGATGAATATATATTATTCAAGATTTAGAGCATTTATTCTCATACACCCAGTGAGGAAAACAGATTTTCCTGAGAAATTATTACTTTGCTGTCCACAGTGAATGCCAACACAGTTCAAAAGAACTATACTATACAATATGAGAAATAGAATATAGACTATGTATATCTTTATATGCAGGTATAGAGTAGAAATGTACTGTTGAATGCGAAAAAATATCAATATATTATATTTTATTGCAGTTAATGAGATAAGAAATGGCTCATGAAGTTGCAAATGTGGTTTCAATTAAGTCCGTAACGAGGTCAATATGTAGTATATATAGACTAAAGATTTGTGTGTTTCCTATTCAAAATGGCTTGCCCTTTGTTGGATGATGTAGTTGATGAGGAAGTTTTAATACTCAGACGAGCATTCAGGCATGAAAGAGTCTTCCGAAATAGGTCACACCCATTGGCCTTTTCAGACGAATATCTGACTGATAGGTACAAATTCCGGAGAACGCAGCCCTGTAAACTGTGGTTCTGACCACATTTGTTGCCAAGCAAAATGGAGGAGAGGTTGATTATTGCTATGGCGGGTTTCCCAATCATATACGACGCATCCCCGTTTGCGTACAGGGACATAAATAATAAAATGCGTTGACAAAGATGTCTCCGATTTTTTGTGTTCCTGGTGAGTAGATGATGATGTGCATTAACGTTGTACATTTTCTGTAAATAAGCTGGAATTTCAAGCAAACTTTAGCGCCAGAGCATGCACAACAGTGTTACTGCTGCAGAATATTATTTATTTAGCAAACGTTTAACTAAGTTCTTTCCACCGATCAATTTCTTGTGGTCAGTCTACACAAGACCAACAAGCTTGTTTGCTTTGCGAACCCTCTAAATACAAGATAAGATTTTGATCTAGAGCGTCAGCGCGCCCAAGACGATTTTTGACGCTCTTTACGACGGCGGTCTAAACTTACTGTACTATTTCTATTCCTGCATGCTCCATAATGTAAAGTCACTCCTTAGTTTCTTAAAACTTGCATATCTTAACTAGTGCTTCTGCATATTTATTATGATGATTTATTCGTCATATAATAACTATAACATCGTTAGAGCAGCAAAATCTAGTCTGACAAAACATAACAAGTTGCTAATAACGTTAGCAGCCTGGCACTCGACAGTAAAAATGGACTCATTGCTCTCTGTGCCCGGTAACGTTACTGTCTCGAGAAGTTTAACCGTGCTGCATTGCCCTTTCGGGTTGTTTTTCGCAGGAGAGAGGGATATGCTAACCATCACATGACCGACAACCCACAACAACGTTCTTGCCTTTGACAGATATAAATTCAAAATAATGATTGCATTTTCAGCTACAGAACGCATACGTTTCTCTCTTCATGCTGAGCTTGTTTTCGCTGGTAGTACCAAAGATTGTCTTATTATTGGAGATGTATGGGTCTGTGATACTTACAGTTGGAGCATAAAGACTAGCATTTACATTTACATTTAGTCATTTAGCAGACGCTTTTATCCAAAGCGACTTACAAGTGGGGTAGGTAATGGAAGCAATTGGGACAGCACAAGTACAACAAAAGCATAAGTGCAATCAAAAAGAAGACTGGTCTCATATAGCCTAACACAGTATACAGAATCATTCATACTTTTTTTTTTATGGGTAGAGAAGAAAAGAGTAGAGAAGAAAATAAAGTCAGAACAGATCAGTAAGATGTTGACGGGAGAGATGTGTTTTCAGGTGATTCTAAAAGATGGCGACAGAATCTGCAGATCTTGTAGCAGCAGGCAGATCATTCCACATAGGTGGAACCGATCTGGAGAAGGTGCAAGAGAGATATAACATGGATCACAAGAGACACCTCAGCCAATCATATAACAACGTCTAGTCTCCTTGCCTGCATTCCGTCAAATCCGTTGAATTACCCGTTACGAGTTTTTAGCTTTAGGTAGAAGGCTTTCCATGGCTTTGGTATTACTTTCTGCACAGGCGCTTACAGGTTTCAGATCGATGACGTCACGGGTGCGTCAGGCAGGCTCCAGACTCTGAAAAAGCAATTTTGCTTTTACAATATAATTGATAAAACTATAAAAACTATGAAACGCAGCTGTAACGTATAGTTACAGGCACTTTGAACTATAATCTAATTACTATTTTAGAATTCATAACGCTTTAAATTACTACGTTACCAAAAAAGTAATCAACTACAGTAACGTGTTACTGCACAACACTTGTGTCCTGCATTCTCTCTCTGGAAACACAACTCATTACCTTGCCAGTCAGAACCTAAAATGTGAGACTATACATTTATCAATTTGTACAAACATGGAAATGTGTATAATTATGTGATAATGAATTGGTGATGAGTCTTTTATAAAGACTGAAAATCTTTAAAGGTTGTACCATTACATATTACCAGTAAACAAACAATGATGTTTGTTACCAAGGCAGGTGTTGGCGATGTGGAATTTATAAAAAGTTTATGTGAGTAGCTGTATTACTAATGGATTGTTGCAAACCATCTTAACATTGATGCCTCTTAGCACTGACAGTAAAGGCAAAATAATAGGTTTAGATATATAGGAAAAAACATGACCATTACCTAAAGCCAAGACTATTATTATGTCTAGCTGTAGTATATTTACTGTATGCTATTCTTTTTGCATGTGTATGGTTGAAATATTTCATTTTCTAGTACATAATAGGCACACATCCCAGCACCAGGAAACACCTAGCAGATCATCCATACAAAACTATTGTTTTTGTTTGTTTATTTAATTAACAACCAAACAAGTCATAAGATAGTTATGGTCATCAAAAAGTTGGCCATCCTGTTGCTCACCCCCTCTCCATACCTTAATAAATAACACACTGGAAATAAAGAAGATAGAGGGGAATACCAATATGTGATGACAAATAAAGAATAAAAACATTTACTTCGAGACGCAGAGACGAGCCCCTATTGAATGTACCAGCTCGAGGAGTTACCCAGAGACACCACAGACAGACAACAAGGTAAGTAATAAAAGTTCAGTTTTATTGAAATAAAATCCTAATTACTAAAACACGTCATGGAAGAGTTCCAACTCTGCTCTCCTCTATCCAGCAGCAGTGGGAGCCCTTAGTGCAACAGTCGCAACCCAGCGGATAACAGAACGGAGGGTCTGCTCAATCGTTCCTCTTCGGACGGAACTAGTAAGTAGACTTTTAGGTGATAATAAGGGAAGGGTCCCTCAATAGGTCTTCCCCGAAGTAGACGACGGTAAGGGATCAAAAAGATAATGGTAAAGGATCTTCACCCACCGGCTTCTTTTCAGAGCAGGCAACAGCAAACAATGGGACAGGCTGTGGTAAGATACTTTCACACAGCGGCTTCTCTCCAGAGCAGACAATGGAACAGACTGTGGTGAGAGACTTTCATACAGCGGCTTCTCTCCAGAGCAGACAGCAGATAAGGGAACAGGCAAATGGGGAGAGATCTTCACACAGTGGCTTCTCTGCAGAGCAGACAGCAGATAATGAAACAGATTATGGCAATAGATCTACTCACAGTGGCTCCTCTTCAGAACAGACAGCAGATGATAGAACACACCATAGTAAGGGATCCACTCATAGATCTGCCCACTGGGCCAACGGGTGGAAACACAATTATACACCCACACTTGTGCATGCAGTAAATCACTACAAAGAGTCACACGTGTTCACTTCACACTAAGCACTGCAGTCCACAACAAAACTCACAGTGAATAAGGCTCCCACTCGCGGTTCCAGCCGGCGTCCTCTCCCATTAATAGGTCTGAATATCCAATGCTGTAAGGGGTATCTGCTGCATAGATGATGTGGATGCTCAGCCACCCTTCACTCCTTAGCACTTTCACTTCATAGATCCATTCATCCAGTTCCCCGAGGCGCCGAGAATAAAGTTCCCCCTTCACGCAGTGTTAATCCTTCCCGCTCCGTATTCCCCCGCTCTTCACGCCAGAATGCCCTTTTTATAATCCACATCATGGATACGTGTCCCAATTACTGCTAACTTTCCTCCTCTCGCACAGCTGATGCTCGTCTTTTCATTTAATAGCTACGCCCGGACACAAGACATGGGGGGAGAACCCGGAACCGACCCGATGTCCCACTATAACTGCCCCCACCCGGAAACATTTCCCGGGATAATAGTTCCTCTTTGTCCATCACCTTGTGACATCCTCCCCCACCATTACGGTCTAGTCCCTAGACAGGGGGAGTCGAAACCCAATCTCCATACCTCTCAGGGGGTTGTCCTCGTGTCTCCCGTTGGGAGCGTCTAGGGAGCGAAAGAGGGTCCACTCTTCTCACCTCCACATCTGGGTACCTCGGGACCACCGCCCACCCCACCAAGGGTGGTCTCGGGGACACCGGGACTGCAGGAATGCCTGCCGTGGGCTTCGGATAATTTGGGCAAGGGTGAAGTAGGTTCCGATGCAACACCCGCTCAGGACCAGACTTCCCTTCGGGCAGAACGGTGTATATTGGCTGGTGGGGTCTTTGTTGTCGCTCCACCACGTACTGCTGACCCTCCCACCGATCACTGAGCTTCCCCTTCCCTCGACGCTGTCGATGCAATGGCTCTGATGGTCCGTGTCCAGAGTTCCTAATAGGCTCAACAGGGTCTGATTAAACCGTTCACACCCTCAGTTGCCTTGAGGGTGGTACGGAGTGGTGTGGTTCTTCTTACACCCGTAGAGCCGGCACAGTTCCTGCACAACCTTGGACTCGAAATTTGGCCCTTGATCTGAATGTAAGGTTTCCGGACACCCAAACGGTCGAAACACCGTCCTCCAGAGGGTATTCACAGTAGTGGTTGCTGTTTGGTGTAGAGTTGGAATCGCCCAGGCATATTTTGTGAATAGATCTGTCAGAGGATATTCTGGAAACGATCGGTGGGTCGGCTCAGCGTCAGATAATCCATAGCCACAATGTGTAAGGGGGCCTTAGGGCGCAATGGAACCAGAGAGGCCCTCACCTCTCTTCGGGCCTTGATGAGCGTACAGCGTGGGCATGGATGAACTGGATTCACTGGATGAACAAATTCACTGACGCCTTCATCCCAGACCAGTAGAAGTATCTCCGCAACAGGGAGACAATCCTCTCCTGCCCTTGGTGTCCCAACTGGGCATTATAAGCTTGTAACAATGGCTGAATGTGACATTCTGGTACTACCACCTGGAGCACAGCTTCGTGTGTTACCGGGTCCTGAACTGAGCGACAACCCACTCCATCTTTTAGGCAGAGCCGCTCCCGTTGTCCGAGAAGCTTCCTCACTACCCATGTCTGAGTCTGTCTCTCTGGTGCTCCAGGAAGAATCCCCCGCTCCAGACAAGACAGTACAACCACCTGGTCACCGTCCTCCTTTTGCCGTTCCTTCGATCGCTGAGTGTCCCAGCCCCAACTAGCAGGAGTTTCCTCCGGGTGTCATCCGAACGCCTCTACCACTCTTACCATCAGCTCCTCCTCATGCTCAGCCGAACACATCACATCGGCAGAGGGCCACCAGTATCAGACACCGGGAGTCTAGACAGTACGTCAGCGTTAGTATGCTCTCGGCCCGGTCGATACTGTAGCTGGTCTACCCACCGCTGTTCGACTACCCCCAATTAGGCCGTATGCAAGTGTACCAACAGGTTCTTATCCGTGACCACGAGTACCTGTGCCCCCCACAGGTAATCTTTAAACTTCTCACACACGGGCCTCTTCATGGCCAGCAGCTCGATCTTAAAGGAACAGTATTTGGAATCGTTCCGTTCCGCTGGATGGAGGCTCCTGCTCGCATAAGCAAAGCTGTTCCATTCCCTGTTGTCGTTGGGCCAGCACTGCTCCCAGCCCGGTATTACTGGCGTCAGTATAGAGGATGAAGGGTTGGGTGAAATCCGCATAGGCCAGAATGGGAGCCTGCAGTAATTCAATTCAAGTTTATTTATATAGCGCTTTTCACGATGTGTATTGTTTCAAAGCAGCTTTACAGGGGCAAACAGGAAAAACAGAAAAGGTAAAACACAGCACAGTGCATGGTATTTATACAACGAGTAAGATCATTCTAATAGATAATATCTAATTTCTAAATAAATAAATAAATGCAGTCTCCCGGTGAGCAGGCCAACACTGCCCTGCTGTGGCGAGGAACCCAAACTCCCATGATTGAACCAGGCTCAGCCGGGAGGGCCAGATCCCCTCTGATGTGTCATAGCTGCACTCAAACTGCTGATATGTGATTTAAGTTTTAGCATTTCATACCAAATATTGTAACTTCAGCATTAATAAGACAAATAGTCCGTCTTTGCTCTTGGTTGGGGGTGTATTGGTCTGAGCTGGGATGGTCCGATGGTCATATTTCTCTTGGCTGGTGGTGGAATTGCCTTAGATGGAGATGGGATGGTCAGTCAGTCAGTCTGCAGCTGTAGCTAGCGTAATCTCAAATTGGGGATGGGCATCTGTCGGTTGTCTGGACATTCTGGATGGGCCTCCCGAGGCAGAGGCAGAAAGAGAATAAAGAGAATGATTAGCGTAGCTGCTGTTCATTAACTATGCATTAAGTGAAGGCTTGGTTGAAAAGATGTGTCTTTAATCTAGATTTAAATTGGGAGAGTGTGTCTGACCCTCGAATAGTATCAGGAAGGCTATTCCAGAGTTTAGGTGCTACGTATGAGAAAGCTTGACCCCCTTTGGTGGATTTAGTTATTCAAGGTGTTATCAAAAGTCCTAAGTTTTGAGATCTTAGAGAGCGTGATGGGTTGTAACGGGATAAAAGCTTGGTTAAGTAAGTAGGGGCTAAACCGTTTAAGGCTTTGTAAGTAATTCAAATAATTTTAAAATCAATATGATACTTAATGGGTAGCCAGTGAAGCGATGATAAAACTGGGGTCGCGACAACTTTGTTTTTCCTACAACATTTCAAATGCTATTAGATTGTTAATGATAATCTTAAATCCTTAATTTTTATATTTTTATTAAGCCTTGTTGTGCAAGCACTGTTAAGCTTGTGCAGAGGCAGCAGCTTTTGCCAGAGGGGAACTGGAATCCCCTGGTTGGGCCTGGGTTACCCTGAGTTTTTTTTTCTCGATGGGAGTTTTTGGTTCCTCACCACCATTTGCATTTTGTTTTGCACTATCTGCTTGGCCGGGGGGGCTGCTTTAGAATTCATACTTGTATTCAATGTGTCTCATGTACTGCTGCTTTGTAACAATGAAAATTGTAAAAACCGCTATATAAATAAAGTTGAGTTGAGTGAGTTGAGAGGTCATGTGATAGTATTTTCTTGACCTAGTAAGAACTCTGGCAGCTGCATTCTGAACTAACTGTAGTTTGTTTATCGATGATACAGGACAAGCACTAAGTATAGCATTACAATAGTCAAGTCGTGAGGTTACAAATGCATGAATAAGCTTTTCTGCGTCATGTTGGACATAAGCTGTCCTGCGTATCCAAAAATTGGACTAAGGGATTCGGTTGAACAAAAGTTGAAGTTTATTAATCTTAAATACAGCGCTGGGCTTCCTTTCTTGTGACTACAGAGTCTTCAAGGAAAAGTCAGCCCCGCCTCAGTGGTTTACAACAATTTTATATGTGTATGTGTGGGTGTGTCTTCAAGCTTGCTTCGGACAGTGGCCAACCCTTGAGCGCCTTGACCTCTGCTACTTTCTTTGTGTCCAATGGAGTGATGCTTCATCTCATATTTTCGTAGACTACTCCCTTCTTCTTTTACTACCTGCAAGATAACACACTTCCCCCACCGGCTCCGTGAGATAATCATAATCTAGACTTGATTTTAAGTCGTTGAGTAGGTTTATTGATGTATTGTGTTACACCACAAGAGAGTAGTTGTTCTATAAACGCCACAGCTAATGGATCGTTAGCACTATCTACGTGGATATTAAAATCTCCAACAATCAGTACTTTATCGACGTTATCCAATAGATCCGATAAGAAGTCTGAGAACTATATCAGAAAATAAGTGTAAGGCCCAGGGGGTCTATACACAGTTACCAATGTAAGAGAGACCAATGTTTTTTTACTTTTGTTTGGAACAGTTATGTTCAACGCAAGCATTTCAAATTATTTTAATGTATGCATTGTTCTCCGAGTTACGGTAAGAAAGTCTCTAAAGATTGTTGCGACACCACCACCTCGACCAACCGGATGTGGCTCATGAATATAACCGTAGCTTGGTGGAGTAGACTCATTTAGACCGATATAATCATTTGGCTTAAGCCAGGTTTCAGTAAGGCAAAGTATATCAAAACTGTTGTCTGTGATCATTTACAATAACTGCCTTTGGATTTAGTGATCTAATATTAAGTAGCCCAAACTTTAGGCGTTGGTTTTGCTCATTAAATATATTATCTTTTGGTTTAAACATAAGTTTTTTTCTCTGACTTTTTTTTTTAATATACTTTTTATTTACATTTTCAAATTGAACAAACAAACAAACAAACAGGGCTAGGAAACAACAATGACCAGTTATTACAGTCACATTTGATACAGCGGTAGGAGGAAAGGTTGTTGACACAGGAACTCAACTAGATTACTTAATTTGAGTTTTTTTCAAATTGAGTTAGGAATGGATTCCAAGAACAGGAAAAGGTGTCCGTTTGACTGGTGCAGAGTTTTTCCATTTGTATTATGGCTAGCATATCAGTTATCCATGTCTGAAAGGATGGAGGAAAGGGAGATTTCCATTCTCTGAATATCAGTCTCTTGGCAACTATCAATCCCAGTTCCAATGGTTGCCGCATTGTAGTTGGAATTGTCCTTGTAGTTTGTGAGTAGCCAAAAATAGCAAGTCCAGGCTCGGGCTGAAGGTGCCTCTGATGCGCTTGGGAGTACCAGTCAAATATTTTAGACCAGAAGTTTACCAGCGAAGAGCAGAACCAAAAAGCATGGGACAGGGTACCCTCTGACATTTTACATCTGTCACACACTGGGGAAACAGATGGGTATATTCTGTGTAATCTGACTTTGGAAAAATGTAAGCGATGGACGATCTTAAATTGAATTAATTGGTGTCTGCTGTTTATAGAGCAGGAACGAATCTTAGACAAACAGGTGTTCCACATGGATTCAGGCAGTTCCACACCTAGTTCCTCCCTCCAAGCATCCCTAGTTTTCACAGTGTGCGCAGCAATACAGTCACCAAATAGACATACAGTTCTTGAAATGAGACGCTTGGAGAAAGGAGGGCTCTTACAAATGTCATAAATTTCATGCTCCAGGGGCAGATTTTGAAAATCTTCAATCTCTGACTGGGTGAAATGCCTAACCTGCAAGTAACGAAAGAAATGGGAATTTGGGATATTAGATTTCCCTTTCAATTGATTAAATGATGCAAATTTGCCATCAATGTACAGATTATGAAGTGAGACCAAGCCCCTCCTTTTCCAGTCATGATACGATGTGTCATGCCATGGAGGCAGAAAACTAGGGTTAAAGCATATTGGTGTGTGTATTGATGTGTTTGGTAATTTTAGAAAACACTTAGCCTGGTTCAAGATTCCTATTGACTGTTTCACCACAAAGCATAATTTCTTATAGGACTCTGTTTTTTTTAACTTGGAGAATAACATAGCTGGCAATGAAGAGTTATTCACAGAGTTGGCCTCCATCCTAAGCCACATAGGGGTTGTAAGCGTCTGACTTTCCAAGGATCCCTGTTGCCAGAACATTAACGCCCTGACATTGGCAGCCCAGTTATAGTGTTTAAATACAGGTAGGACCAACCCTCCCTCTGGTCCAGACTTCTGCAAGTATGCCTTTGAAATTCTGGCATTTTTGCCATTCCAAATATAGGACAGGATAATTGAGTCTAAGTCCTTAAAAAATTTGGGAAGGGAAATCCTTTTAATTGAATTTATGCGTCCGATCATTGATAGGGGAAGTATTTTCCAACGTTCAATATTTTGCTTTAATTTTGAAAAAAATTCGGAGAAATTTTATTTAAATATTAGTCTGGGATCCTTAGGTATAGTCAAACCAAGGTAGGTGAAATGATCATAAAATATTTTGAATGGGATACTTTGCAAAAAACCTGGTGAATAAGTGCCGGAAAGAGGCACAAACTCACTCTTTGACCAGTTGATCGTGTACCATGATATTTTACCATAAGACTCGATCATCTCAAGAAGAGGGGGAATTGATTTTTCAGCATTGTATAGATACAATATTACATCGTCAGCATATAGACTAATAAGCGTTTCCACACCTCCAACCTGAAGCCCCTTCACCTGTGGGTTCTCTCTTATTTTTGCTGTAAGAGGCTCCAGTGCAATAGCAAAGAGCGCCAGAGACAATGGACAGCCTTGTTGAACCGAGCGTTGTAAGAAAAAAGGAGCTGACCGATCACCATTCGTCAGAACAGAACAGCCTGGTTTTGTGTATGTCAGTTTCACCCAAGAAAGGAAAGTGTCCCCGAATCCGAACCTGCGCAGTGACTCAAACATATAAGGTCACTCGACCTGATCGAAAGCCTTCTGTGCGTCAAGGGATAAGATAGAGGCTCCATTAGTGCCCCTAAATCGGAGTAAATAGTATTGAGCAGACGCCTGACGTTAGAGAAGGAGAGTCTGCCGGGGATAAACCCTGTCTGGTCGAGATGGATGATAGAAGCCAGATACTTGTTTAATCTTGTTGCCAAGATTTTAGTTATTACTTTGCGATCAAAGTTTTGAAGTACAATTGGCCCTGAAACTTGCAGGGTCGGTTTCATCTTTG
This sequence comes from Triplophysa dalaica, assembly GCF_015846415.1. NCBI lineage: Eukaryota > Metazoa > Chordata > Actinopteri > Cypriniformes > Nemacheilidae > Triplophysa > Triplophysa dalaica. Next base: position 10,919,200 of record NC_079547.1, on the reverse strand, counting down.
CCCTTTTTTAAGATTAGGGAAATGTTTGCTTCATAAAGGGTTTCTGGCAATTTCCCATTATTTATTTAATTATGCATCATCCTAAGCATAAGTGGTGCAAGAATATCACAAAATCTCTTATAGAATTCTGCACAGTAACCATCGGGCCCAGCAGCCTTGCCTGACGGAAATTACTTTATGGCATTGATGGTTTCCTGCAGTGTAAAGTCTGAATCCAGACATTCCGCAGCAGCACCACTCAATTTGGGCAATGATATAGGGTCAAAAAAATCATACAGATTAGATTGTGAAACATTGTGCCTGGAGGAGTAAAGCTCAGAATAGAATTCTCTAAAACGATGGTTTACGTCAGATGGATTGGTTAGAAGAATGCCAGTTTTTGACTTAATACTACGAATTGCTCTTGAGGCCTGGGCACTCTTAAGCTGCTGTGTTAAAAGTTTAGCAGGTTTATCCCTGAGCTCAAAGTGTTTCTGCTTCAATTTCAAAAGTAAGTTCTTAACTTGGCCACTCATAATATCATTGTATTCGTACTTAAGCTTCAATATATCTTTGTAGTGATCAGGTGATTTAGAATTTTGATACGTTTTTTCCAAAATAGGAAGAGCGTTGTTAATTGCAAGTAGTCTCTTCTCTCTCTCCTTTTTAATGGCAGAGGAGTAGGAGATTATATCACCACGCAGAACGATTTTAAATGTCTCCCATAGGGTCAAGTCAGACACTTCGCCGTTACTTTAATTCTATGAAATCTTTCAATTTAGAAGTTATATTTTGAACAAAGTTATCATCGCTTAGAAGGTTTGGGTCAAAGCGCAAGGAATAAGTTTAAGGAATAAGGAATCATATTTAATGATATTGCTAAAGGGCTGTGGTCAGAGATCAAAATATTATGGTATTTGGAATCGGTGATTTGAAAAAATAAGGTTAGAGCAAGTAAAAAAATCAATCCTACTGTAAGATTTATGAACGTTTGAGTAGAATGAATATTCCTTGCTCGTAGGATGCTGAATCCTCCAAATATCCACTAGATTCCTGGTTCTCAAAAGGTTGTTTAGAAGCTTTACAGATGCAATTTCAGATGCTGGTCATGTGGATAATCTATCTAAGAAGGATCTACATAGCAATTAAAATCCCCGGCTATTCTGATGTTTGACTCACTGTCGTCTGGAAGCAGATCAAAAACCCTTCTGAAAAAATTTGGCTCGTGCTTGTTCGGGCCATATATATTAAGCAGGGTTAGTGGGAATGAGTTTATCGTACCAGAAACGAATAAATATCTACCAAGAGGGCCATTGTTAATAGAGGTTACCTGGAATGGGAAATTTTTTCGGAACAATATTGCCACACCGCGGGCATGCGAGGTAAATGGCGATTGATATATCTGAGATACCCAATTACATTTCAACCTATGTTGCATAGCTGTTTTGATATGGGTCTCTTGTAGAAAAATTATATCCGCAGAAAGAGATTTCAGGTGTTTAAAAACTTTCCCCCTTTTGACTGGACTACCAAGCCCCTTTACGTTCCATGAAATCAGTTGTAAACCTCTACCTCCTACATGCATATTACCTTGTATTTGAGTCATTTTGGAAAATGCGAAAAAATACAAATGCTGTTGTAATACTGAACGCAAGTGAATTAGGCATGTGCGTCCGAGCCGAACAAGAACAACAATACAGTACCACAACCACCCTCCCTCCCACGCTTCCGCGTCCCCCGAACCTGACGCGTCTCTTCCCCTCATGCTCAAAACAGGAGCTGCTGGACAAATAGCAGGTCGATCCGTGTAGCGACCTCCACCACAACGTAATTATAAGTTTGAAAATTGAAAATTAGAAACACACTTGAAAATAATTTAAAATACGCCAATGAAGAAAATCGTCCTGCGCCCTTGTGTATTAATAATTGTTAGATGTCTGAGCAGTCACCTATTGGCACGCTATTCAAAGAAGGGTCAACAGTGTGGCACATTTAACACAGAAATAGAACCTTGAATAGAAAGTAAAAGAAAAGAAAAATTGACCATCACATTTTTCCTTTAACCATCTGCCGAGGCGCTGCGTTCCTTCAGTGAACGAGCAGCTTCTACTGCCGCTGGATCAATGAAAGCCTCCGGAGTATTCTTTCGCTCATCCCAGTAAACATGAAGCCTGGCCGGGAAGCTCAGGTGATGTTTAATTCCTCTGTCTCTCAGGGCTTTCATCGCATCTCGGAAGGCACGGCGTTGGCCCATCACTTCACTAGTGTAGTCGGGGAAGATAAGAACTTTGTTTCCCTTGTACTCCATTGATTGCGTCCTGCTGAGCCTTAGAATCTGCTCCTTCACCTAAAAATGATATATGCGAGCCATGATGGTGCGTGGCCTGCCGCCAGCCGCTGACTTGTGCACGATCAACTTTCACTGGATGTGGAAAGTGCTGCTTACCTAGCAGTTCGGGAATAAGTTTGGAAACAAAATCAGTTGGTTTTCCTTCTTCTGAATCTCCTTTTATACCAACAATCTTAATGTTGTGTCTGCGGGACGGTGCTTCTAAGTCTAGTAGTTTGGTTTGAAGCTGGCTGGCGTACTTTGCTAAATCCTCACATTTGGTTTCAAGCATTTCCACACGCTCGTCAAGTACACTAGTCATTTGCTCTTGACTGACCACGCGGTTTTGCAGGTCAGTCTGTAAGGAAAGGACAGACTGAAACTTGGTGTCAAATGCATCGAAGCGCTCATCGAGCCTCCCCAGAATCGTCAATGACATTTCTTTGCACATTTCCTCACACATCTCATACATGTGGGTTTTGTCTATGGACGTAATATCTGCAGTTGTAGCCGGAGGTTTAGCAGAGGATTCGCTGGAGCAGTTATCGTTAGCGCTAGTCCTGCTAGCATTAGTGTCACGGGGTGACAAAAACCAGAACGGGACTAAGATCCTGGTGAATGCAGTTATTCAGGATTTTCCAGTGAACATCCATTCTATGCACTGTGAATCTGTTGCCATGGCAGCGGGGCTGATTGCCTGAGTGACAGCAGGTGTGGGGCAATTACAGAGAACGCTGTGAGAGGGACACACATTCAGATGGGGCTTTAAAAACAGAGAGAAAACAGACTGTGGTGTGGATCTCCTCCCGTGTGATGCTGTGTTTGTCAGCGGGCTGTTCTTTTTATTGAGGCTGGGCTGTGGAGTGGTGAAGATTGAAGCTGTGGAAGAGAAAGGAAGGAGTGAAGGATTTGTCAGCGAAGACTTGAGGAATATCGTCAGCAGTGAGAAAGACGCAAGTGATGAGTATTGGATCCGTTGTTTATATACACTAACACTGAAGTGGTGTGGAGAGTTTGGAAAATGTGTGGCACGAGTGAACTATTACACCGAGTGAATTGATGATCTGTCTCCAACTTCTGTCCTCTCCTTGCCGAATGTGATGATCGCTGCACCGTTCTTCTACTTTCCCGGAGTGAAGTCAAGCCCTGATCGAGGACGAGATCCGATCTGGTGGGAGAAAAGACCGGTGGGTGAGTGCTGGCCCGAATGCACGGTGTGCGAGTGGAATTGCAGTGCCTGAAGTGACGATTCACACGGTTTGTGCTGTGAAGTGAAATTGGTGTGTGGAGAAGTAATAGAAGTCTGCCGTGCACTCTCCTCCTACAGTCTTCTACCCGCTGTCTCTAAAGAAGGGTTTTGATAAAGCAAACGCCCAACTTCCTGCTTTGAGAAGACCTGGCCCCGTTAATGCTGAGTGCTTCATATATTATTGAACTGTTGAAACTGTGCTGTGTCTGTTCCAGTGCTCGGCCGAAGTGAGCGTCCCGCTCAAAGCGCCCTTCCCGCCCGGTGGTCTCCACACGCCCCTATTGGAAGCCTTTACTCTGTTCAGAAGAAGAGAAGGTATATCAGTTGTAAAGCTTCATGTACTGTTGAACCATTGAAACTGTGCTGTGTCTGTTCCAGTGCTCAGCCGAAGTGAGCGTCCCGCTCAAAGCGCCCTCTCCGCCTGGTGGTCTCCACACGCCCCTATTGGAAGCCTTTACCCTGTTCAGAAGAAGAGAAGGTATATCAGTTGAAAAGCTTCACATACTGTTGAACTGTTGAGACCTTGCTGTACTGTTCCAGTGCTCAGCTGAAGTGGAGCGTCCTGTCCAAAGCGTCCTTCCCGCCTGGTGGTCTCCACACGTCCCTGTTGGAAGCCTTTACCCTGTTCAGAAGAAGAGAGAGGTATATCAGTTGAATGTTCCATATACTGTTGGACAGTTAAACCTTGCTGTCTCGTTCTAGTGGCTCGCTTGCCCCCACATCCGAGTACCCCCCTCCGGAGTAACACCAGTGACTCGCTTCGCCTCCGCATCTGCATACTTACCTGGCGGCAAGAAGAAGATTTTAATTAGGACTTATCCAATTGTAGGATCTTGCCCAGACCAAAGTTGACCATTTGGAACATCGTAAAATATCCTGACCTCTCAATAGGGGTCGCACCATTGATTAGAGATCCGGGCGTTGAAATAAAGAGGACCATTGAGGGTGGTCAAGACATGACCTCTCAGTGGAACTCTAATCGGCGCCAGCAAGTCTGATCCAACTGTCCTCTTGTAACACATCCATCAATTGACCAGGATAAATCCCAACCAACACTCGTGGACTTCAAAGAAATCCCAACAGGGAGGATGGGGTCGTTGACACTAACATGGACTACAGATGTGTTAACAGGAATGAGGGCAAATGGTCAGTCAAGTCTTGAAGTTTCCCTCTTGTTAACCACAAAAGAATAGTTTAAAATAATTCAAACCTACATCTCCACATTGTATGTTTGTCCCCATGTTATTCGGACTCGCCTATAACCTCAAAAGCATTTGTGTTTAGTTGTATTCTGCTTATATTACCATTCTTGTACGAACTTCTTGTCAATGTACTTATAACCCTGGCATGTTTTATATCTAAATGTTTCTCTCTTCATTACTGGAAAGATGATGTATAGCACAATAACGTGTTTTCGATCCTATCGATTTTATGTCATTCTAAGAGTTCTACAGCACCAAACCTCTAAGTGATCCTGAATGCAAATGAGCTACTAAGCAAAACAAAGAAACTTTGTTTCGCTCCAAAATCAGCTCATCACATTGGATAACTCACTTTGGAAGTCGTGGAACCCGCCTTCCATAAAACATCCTGGAACAGAGCAAACAATGCTCAGCTCTTCCGTGTGTTCGCGCGTTTCAGTTCAAGAACACCTCCTGAGACCTGTCTCTCTCTTCGGAGACAGTTTTTCCTTTCGGCAGAATTACTTCGGCTAACTTCGTCAGCCAATCCCGGCTCTAAGAAAGAAGTAGACGGACTCACCCGCTTGCTTTGAAACCATCAGGACTCTGAGAACACTTTTCCACGGGCACAAACCTTGTCCAAGCACACTCAAAAGGAAACCAATGCAAGTATCAACTATTTCCTAAATAGGTGCGTTTAAGCTGTAACCCCTTTTAACTAAGGAGACTTGTCCTCGATGGTTCATGCAGATGTGAATAGTTGTTTGTTAAAACTGCCACTCTTTGCTTTGTCTATTTCTTCCATTTCTTTACTGCTTTTATGTTTTGTTTGTTAGTATTTGTTATTTCTTAGTTAGTTGGTTTGTTTTCCCTTTAGTGTGGTCAATAAACCTGCATTTGTCTGCACGCTCGAATTGTTGCTGTGTTTCTTTATCACATATTAACGTCACTTAAACTGCTTGATTTCGTTATAATTTCTGGAGCGGTACTGTACTACATACAGCAAGAGTGTTATGTTTCCAAGGCCAGGAAAGTAATATTTCTTAGATTTGATATACGATCTGCGGATCACTCGCTGGACGAGTGAATTTAGTTTGTCGCTATTATCAGGTCTGCCGAATCCGATAAAGTGTATAAAACAGGTATAGTTAATCATTAATTATACGTCTTTTACTGTGATCAAACTCATAGTTTCCCCCGAAATACACTACACAATTCACCAATCTTTTAATTTAATAAATAAACTGTATTATTTTATTCCCTTGTCTGTCTGGTCCTTGACACGTTCCTCGAGGTGGTTCCCGGGTTTTTCAGGGGTGGGTGCAGTCTGGCTTGGCCCGCCCCGACCTGTGACATTAGCACTGTTGATATATCCATCGATGGTTTTGGACTTCCCAGGAGGATTTCTTTGCCGCGACATGTTAGATTAGTGAAGTTCAGCAGATGAGATAGGCGGGCAAGTAAAAAATATCAGCTCTCGGACAGTTTTATCTTGGTGTTAGGTGGTTTTGTATAAATTGCGGTGGAGAGCACAAACTTAACATGTCTACATCCTACGCATGCGCACTAGCGCGCCCCTTTCTCTGACTTTTAAATAAATTATTATTTGGTTGTATTATTCGGGGGACAGACACAGTCTCTATGCATTTGGAAGCAGTAACATTGTTAGCAGGTGGGTGAGAGGAACACAGACTATGGTTAAAAGACTACAGACTACTTACTAGTCAAATGGCGCGTAGCGTCTATGAGATGTTGTCAGACAGAATTTCCGCTCCAATGCTGCTGGGGTGCAGGCCGTCGGGGCAGGAAAAGCCTTGGTCGCTCCCAGAACAGATCAAAATTATTTAAAAACAGCAGCTTCTGTTCAATATACCATGACATTAACCAATTATTAAGCGTAAATAGTCTACTGAACTTTTCGTTCCCTCGTCGGTAAGTAGGTAAGCGTCGGCCCTTATACGATGATCCTCGCCGTGGGCGATGCGTTGCGAACAGTATCGACCAGACTCCTGAAGTCCCTCTTCAGGATCTCCGACTGACGCATTCTCACATCATTCACCCCCGCATGCAGGACTACGGCTCCCACTCTTGCATCGTCCTTCAGAATTGCAGTTACCTGCGCAGAGACATCGAGAACACAGGTGCCAGGAAAACAGTGAGTGCGAACCTTACCTTGAAGGAAGCGCATACGTTCCAAACAATTGAGTCTCCGATGACCACAGCGTTGCATTTCGTCTCGCAGAGGGTGGCAAAGCAGTTCCTCGTAGAAATCTTGAAGACCGGTGGCGGCGGTGTGGAGAGGTCATGGATTTCGCCTTTCACCGTGTGTGTGCCAGTGCAGGAGTGAATTCATTTGGGCTCGTCGTGTTCTTGAAGTCTGGGCTCTGTGCACAGAAACACTCGGAGTACAAATGGTAGGAGTATTACAATCACGTCGAAAACTTACCACAGCTTTGCGAGCGTCAGCCCGGGATGTTTCCAGCGCCATTTTACGTTCTCGCAGATGTGTTTGCCTCTCGAGTAGATTGTGGATCTGCTTCTCCAATGCTTCCAGTTCTTACTGAAGTGCGAAGAAAGATTCATCATCTGCACTCAAAGGTAACGTTAAACACATATCTGAATCATTAGCCATTAGTGGTGTAATAATGAGAAAAGTGAGTTAAGCAGTAAGGGCAATATTCAGAAAGTAAAGGCTGGAAATGCTAACAGCCTGAGTGCTAATAGCGAATGGTCGTGTAAAACAAATTTACCTGTGCGTTATATGACGATATTTGGTATGGGATACACGTAAGAATAAGTTTTACCCTCCGTGAGTTATCAATTTAGAACATAAATATTAGGAAAAATCTGGAATAAACGATATATTTAGAAAAGTTTGACGGAGCTCGGTCTCAAACCACGCCCTCTCAGCAAACAGGAAAAAAAGCCTTTTTCATTTATATAAAAGGTCTGTGGATTTTAAGTATAAAAAGAAGGATAAAAGTCAAGCAGGAGCCTGGACCTGTGTTAATATTTTAAAGACTTTCCAGCAGAGATGCGTTAGGACCCGCGGAAGGTTCATCAAAAAATTCCTGTTTAAGCCTTTGAAAGGCTTTTTCACATGCGGAATCCCAAGTGACAGGAGGAGATCCTCGGCCATGAGGGCAGCACAAGCCCGCAAGAAGTTTGTTCAGTGGCTTGGCATTCCTTGAGAAAATCCTTTATGAAACGCCGGTAGTACCCCACAAAACCCAGAAAGGATCTTACTTGCCGCACCGTCTAAGGTGGTTCCCAACCATGGACGACCGCCACTTTATCCGGGTCCACAGAGACTCCATCAGCACTCACACAGAGACCCAGGAATTTCACCTCCTTTCGGAACAATTAGCACTCTTCTGGTTGTAGCTTCAGACCATAATGCCGCAGGTGCGAGGTAAAATCCGGGGAATAAACGATCACATCGTCCAAATACACCAGTGTGGAATCCATCAACTGACTGCCCAGGCACCGCTGCATCAACCGCTGGAATGTAGCCGGGGCGTTACAAAGTCCGAACGGCATCCGGTCCCATTCGAAGAGCCCAAAGGGGGTAGCGAACGCAGTCTTCCACCCGTACCTGCCAATACCCGCCTGTGTCAAACTGGTGAGGGAGTCCTCTATCCTTGGCAAGGGGAAAGCTTCTTTCTTGGTAACTTGATTCAGCTTCACTCCTTGCTGGGACAGAAAGGGCATATCGATAGGCCACTCGGCCAGTATCTTCTGGGTCCCCCTGGGAACTGGACATCTGGATTCTACGACAATCAGCCACGATCCGCTCCCATTCCCTGCTCTTCGCCATCGGAGTGGATCGAGCTGGTTTAACACGGAACACTTCTTCCCAGCAATCTGTAAGGACATTCATGACCAGAAGAGCTTGATGTACCCCCAAACAGTGGTCTTGGACAACCACTACCCCTTTCTGGGCTACAGTGACTCCATGAATCTTAAAATCAGTTACCAAGTATCCAACATGGGGAATATCCAGGCCATTCTCCCCTCTCAAAGTAAGCCACGGGGCTTCCATTCCCTGCAGTTGACGGGCATCAAAAAGTTCTTGGCACAGACTCTTTTAGAAAACAAGGTGACTTGAGAGCCAGTATCCATCAGGCACCGGAACTCAACGCCATGCACTTGGACTCCACAGTCGGGCAGTGCCCCACCAAACTGTCTCTAGGAACAAACAACGAAGAAAGTTGCGATAAAGGGGTCCCGACCACTTGACCCACAGTGGCCGGTGACTCTAGCCGCACTGGGGGCTAATGTGCCCAGACTCTCCGCAGCTGTTACAGATTGGCCGTCCCTGTTCGTCCCACTGGAACCTCAGACCAGTAGGCCGGGCAGGACGTCGTCCCGGCACTCGACTCCCGTCCGAGTAGGAACGTTCACGGGGCAACTCCTCCAAAAGGGTACTAGACAACTCAGTCATTTGCTCTCAAACGTCATTCATAAGCTCCGTCCATAGGGTCTCCTTCAATCGGAGACTTCTGAAGGTGTAGGGGCAGAAATCCCACTAGTGCTCATACACATGGAAGGATCAACCGTCTCTGCATGGTCCAGCTCCAGGGCCAAGGCCTCTCGCCGCAGACCTTCGAACGTCAGCCCATGGTCCCGGCGAAGCTGTAGGAATAAACTCTGCCGGATGGGCCCCTCGCGGAGTCCCAAGAGGTACTGATCCCGCAACAAGATATCTTCTACCCCCAAGCCATGATCACGTCACCCCTTCAACCTAGCAAACTGCTCCCGTAATCGTAAGGCAAAAGCCCGCAGGGTCTGCCTGGGTCCTTGTTTACAATTAAAGAACTGGGCTCTCAGGACGGCCACCGGGGTGGCGTCACTGTACTGCCCGACCTGGAAATCGAAGATTGCTTGGGCAGTGCCTCGGGTTGCTTCAGGCGCGGCTTGTACTTCCCTTTTAGCCTTGCCTTCGAGTGAATTCACCACAAACTGAGTCTTCTGCGAGGCACTCAGCCCCTGTAGTCCCGCCAGGTTCTCTACCTGAGCCTTCCAGTCTGTCAAACTCAATTCTGATCCTGGTCCTCCATACTTCTGGGCCCAAGGGGCACCCACAAAGACAGGCGTAACAGGAGGCCGGACTGCTGGCAATCTTCGTCCGCCATCCTGGGCCTCTGGTCGCTCAACTCAAGGTGGAAACCCTGCAGACCAGGGGTTCTCAACCTTTTGCAAGCTGGGCCCCCCAAAGCTGCTTCATTGCAGTTGGGGCCCCAGCGCCCCCCCCCCCCCCACACCACACAACCTTGGATGGATGGAAGGATGGATGGCCGGCCGGCTATTATCTTTAGGCCCACATTATTATTATTATTATCATCAGTAGCTGTAGGTAGGCCTATTATCATTACTAGGCTATTGTTATAATTGGCAGTAGAACCAGACTTCTAATGTGAGCTTGCAGACATTATTATTATTATTATGAGTAGTAGTACGCCTATCATCATTACTAGGCTATTGCTATATAATTATATGAGGTTAAATGCTTTATTGTTGTTGTTGTTGTTATTATTATTATTATCATCAGTATAGGCCTATTATCATTACTAGGCTATTGCTATAATTGGGAATTTGCACCAGACCTCTGATATTAATGTATGCTTTATTATGGTTATTATTACTAGGCCTAATAGTAGGTATCATCTGCATTTTGTAACAGAAGCTTGCAGGTACGTGATGTTAATGCGAGACCTGAGCCTGCTTTGCCTTGCAAAGATCCCCAATTCTTGGCTCAATGTTTGATAAACATAGTCTCAGATCATCCTCGATTTGTGCACGATTGCGGTATTTCGTTTTGAGTGCAGTCATTTTTGAGAATCCTGCCTCACACAGATATGTCGACGCGAAAGGAAGGAGAATCTTCATGGCGACGTCACAGAGTTCAGGATATTCCTGCATCAATGCTGCCCAGAATGATGAAAGAGGGCAGGGGTTAAAGAGTTCCTTCAGTCTACTGTCACTCTTCAGCTCAATAAGCTGTTCCTGCATATCAATTGATAGCTCGTTTGCTGTGCACACAAACGGATCTCGAACCCACGCAAAAGAGCGATAATCCTCTTTAAAGTACGTCGCAAATTGTTTTCTCATTGCTGACAGGTGCTCAGACGCTGATTGAAATAGGGATGAGAAATCGTGTGACGTGCCTGCATCAGTGATAAAGTCTGCAAGGCTGGGAAACATGTCGCAGTTCCCTTGACTGATGCGGCCATGCCAGAGGTCTAGTTTTTGTGTGAAGGCGTGCACTTTGTCTGCAAGGATCAAAATATGAGTTCCGCGGCCTTGCAAAGACAGGTTGAGGCCATTCAAGCGGTCAAATATATCGACCAAATAGGACAGAGACGCAAGCCACATAGTGTCTTCCAGATGCTTCGCCAGATCTGATTTGATTTCTGTCAAAAACCACTTCACCTCCTCTCGAAGCTCATACAACCGCTGTAGCACCCGCCCCCTGGAGAGCCAGCGAACTTCAGTGTGCAGAAGCAGCTGTTCGTGCCCTGACCCCATCTCCTGGCAGAGGACCCCAAACAAGCGAGAGTTTAACGGCCGTGATTTGATAAGATTTATCATTTTCACGTATTGGTTCAGCACGGAGTCAAAAAGAACCGGCATTTTTTTAGCAGCTAGTGCTTCGCGATGGACCATGCAATGTGTCCATTTCACAAGTGGAGCTACTTGCTGAACTCGACCAGCTAGGCCACGCTCACGCCCCGTCATTGCTTGCGCACCATCCGTGCATAGGCCAACGCATCGGTCCCAAGCCAAACCATTTTCAAGGATAAAAATATTAAGGACATTGAAAATGGCTTCTCCTGTAGTGTGCAACTGAAGAGGCCGGCAAAACAGTACATCCTCCTCAATCGCCTTGTCCCGTAGATACCTGACATAGGTGAGGAGCTGTGCCTGCCCAGCAATATCAGTGGATTCGTCCAGCTGCAGCGCGTAGTAAGGACTCTTTTTTACAAACTCGATCAGTTGCTCTCTGATATCATTGGACATGTCTACAATTCTCCTAGCGACTGTGTCATTGGACAGTGGTACTGCACCGAGTTTGGCTGCTGCACTATCGCCTATCATTATTCTGCACATGTCTTGCGCTGCCGGCAAAATGAGAGTCTCTGCGATTGTATGCGGTTTACCCAGTTTACCGATTCTTTTGGCCACTACATACGATGCCTCCAAACACTGTTTAGACACAGTGCTGTGCACTGAAATGGTTGCCTGTTGCTGATGGAGGCCATCAAGCTTTCTTTTAAAATATTCAGCTGGCTTATTTTTAATGCCAGGATGCTTTGTTTCGAGGTGCCTTTTTAATTTGCAGGGCTTCATACTGCCGTTTGCCAGCACCTCGGCACACACGACACACTGAGGTCTCAGATCAGCCGTAACTGTAAACCCAAACTGCAGGTATGCTTCATCGTACCTTCTAAGCTTTTTTGCAGCTGGTGGTGCGTCGGTTGGCTTGTTGGTCCACACAAGAAATTTCTCCATTTTTGTTATGTGTTTTAAATAAAGTTTAGGCAATATGTAACTGTGTGTGTGGCTGTGTTGAGAGACGTATCAGGGGCTAATCAATCGGGACTTAGGGACGATCTTTAATTAAACGAACAAAATAATTATTTTGCAGACAATTCAGATTTTATTTGAATACTTAAAGATTGTAGTGTGTGTGTGTGTGTCTTAGTCGTGTGGGTTGTTTTAGCTAAGTGTAGCTACTGCCTAGCAGTTAAAAAAAAATACTGGCAAGGGCTGAGATTTGATCTAATCTTTAACAAAAATGTTTGTGGGTTTAGTCTTTAAAAAGACTGTTGGGGTTTTGTAGTAATGGCCTATGTAAATCGAGATTGATAACAGACTAGCGAGAGCTGGCACAAGTGAACTTGGCAAGAGACTAGACTAGAGTGAATGGAGAGCTATGTCTTGAGTCAATTTAAATCGCAGTTATTTATTTTTGTATTTTGAGTGAGTGAACATTTACATTTACAACCCGCTCTGCAAGCTAGGGCGGGAACGGCGGCGGCCATGCGCATGCGCGATTCATTTGCAGCCTGGACGCGGAGGGGTGTGTGTCTCCTCTCTGCTCTGAGTGCTGCGTGAGGCTACTGAGAGTCTGACCGCCTTGAAGTGCTTTTGGACGGGAGAGGGGCTAACGGCAGCACCCGCTGCTCGTTGTGAACAGTAGGCCTAACTGCAGAGTGACTCGTGCTTTCGAGTCTCCAAACACCACAAAAGTCTCCAAAAACAACAGTAAAATTCGCTGGATTTGTCACATTGACAAAAACAAGTCGCCAGGAGGATGATTTGTTTGTGTTATAAGCAGTGCTTGAAGTGGGGGAAAAGGTGGCGGTACTATCTTTGCATTGGCAAATCATTACATTTTTACAGTGAAAAACAAAACTTGGAGATATTGCTGTTACAACAATTTAGTGTTTTTTATTTATTAACAACATAAATGTATTTAAAAATGTTTTTTTGTGTGCGTGGCTGCGTGTATTTCACAAAAACTAAAGGAAAGCTTTAGCTGTAGCCTATATTCTGACTAGTTTATTCGTTTTATATATATATATAGGCTATATATATATAACTAAATAGGACCTCAGGTTTTATATGTTTGCAATCTCTGAAACTTCCGCCCGTCATAAAAATTAATTCTGATGGTTCAATTTTCTGCATTTTTCGCATCCGTAGCAATTATTTTGAGGGTTGTTTTTGACAATTGAGAGCCACCAAATGACGAATATGAAAAAACGAATAAGACAGTTTCGGACTTTTGAGGCTTGCGCAGCTTCTCGAGGAGAAATCAAACAAATGAGCGCCGTTTTCTAAAGTCTATGAGCGCAGCACACACAAATAAACTAAATTGACATAGTGCAGTTAAATGTGGTGATTTTATATTTATAACTTTTGAATGCAGTTCAGCAACATGCATCACACGACCTGACGACCAAGAGAGCTGACAATTGACCGTCACTTAATTTACCATCACCTCACGATTGAAAATGTGACATTGATTTCATATGACAGTTCAACAAACAAGTTATTAATAGTAAGTCACTTACATTTTTGACGAAATAATCACTGTTTTGGTCTATTTTAGCAGCGAAAATAGATCCGATGAATCCAAACAAAGATCACAGCATAGCGCATCTCACAGCAACAATCAATCTTGTTTTGAATGATTCAGTGTTTTGAACGAATCGATTGAGTCATGGATTCAATGACCCATGCACAAACATCTGTCTCATTCTTGATGAATCGGCCGTTTGAACGAATCGTTTGAATGAACGACTCAATGACTCGCTTAATAAAACCGCTTTTCACCTGCATTTGCGCTCACTATCCACAAACCAATCAAATTTGTTCAAAACTCTTTTTTTTTAAATCAGTCCAAACACATTTTAATTTTTATTCAGGAGTTATGTATATACACAACTATAACTTTTTATGAAAGTAGTTTAGTGATAAAAAAAATGTTAAAAAAAATATTTTTTCAGTTTTTTTTTTCTCTCCCATCCTGTAGTCTACTCGCGCCCCCCCGGGAGAGTGTCCGCGCCCCCCCGGTGCTGAACCAGTGCTGCAGACTATGCCAAGTTGTCACGGGCCGAGACGAGCCCCTTTTGAATGTACCACCTGGAGGAGTTACCCAGAGACACCAAAGACGGACAACAAGGTAAGTAATAAAAGTTCAGTTTTATTGAATTAAAATCCTAATTACTAAAACACATAGTGGAAGAGTTCCAACTCTGCTCTCCTCTGTCCAGCAGTGGTGGGAGCCCTTAGTGCAACAGTCGCAACCCAGCGGATAACAGAACGGAGGATCGGCTCAATCGCTCCTCTTCGGACGGAACTAGTAAGTAGACTTTTAAGTGATAATAAGGGAAGGGTCACTCAATAGGTCTTCCTCGAAGCAGACGACAGTAAGGGATCAAACAGATAGTGGTAAAGATCTTAACCCAGCGGCTTCTCTTCAGAGCAGGCAACGGCAAACAATGGGACAGGCTGTGGTAAGATACTTTCACACAGCGGCTTCTCTCCAGAGCAGACAATGGAACAGACTGTGGTAAGATACTTTCATACATCGGCTTCTCTCCAGAGCAGACAATGGAACAGACTGTTGTAAGAGACTTTCATACAACAGCTTATCACCAGAACAGACAGCAGATGATAGAACAGACCATAGTAAGGGATCCACTCACAGATCTGCCCACTGGGCCAACGGGTGGAAACAGAATTATACACCCACACTTGTACATGCAGTAAATCACTACAAAGAGTCACACATGTTCACTTCACACTAAGCACTGCAGTCCACAACAAAACTCACAGTGAATAAGGCTCCCACTCGCGGTTCCAGCCGGCGTCCTCTCCCATTAATAGGTCTGAATATCCAACGCTGTAAGGGGTATATGCTGCATAGATGATGTGGATGGTCAGCCACTCTTCAATCCTTAGCGCTTTCACTTCATAGATCCATTCATCCAGTTCCCAGAGTTGCTGAGAATAAAGTTCCGCCTTCACACCGTGTTAATCCTTCCCGCTCCCTATTCCCCTGCTCTTCACGCCAGAATGCCCTTTTTATAATCCACATCATGGATACGTGTCCCAATCACTGCTAGCTTTCCTCCTCTCGCACAGCTGACGCTCTCCTTTTCATTTAATAGCTGCGCTCGGACAAAAGACATGGGGGGAAAACCCGGAACCGGCCCGATGTCCCACTATAAGTGCCCCCACCCGGAAACATTTCCCATCATCTTGTGACACTGGTTTGGTGTGTTTCTATGCTGGTTTGTGCTGGTTTAATCTGGTTTAAACTGGTCATGTGCTGGTTTAAGATGGTCCTTAGCTGCTCATGCGCAGGTCAACAGCTGGTCAAACCAGAATCAAAACATACCTAACCCAGCATATGCTATTTTTTTCAACAGGGTTGACATACAGTTGTGTTCAAAATTATTCAACCCCCAATGCTGTAAATGGTTTTAGGGAATTTAGTGTACATTTCTAATTGTATTCAGAATGAAATCCTACAGGGGGGGGCACGGTGGCTTAGTGGTTAGCACGTTCGCCTCACACCTCCAGGGTTGGGGGTTCGATTCCCGCTTCCGACTTGAGTGTGTGGAGTTTGCATGTTCTCCCCGTGCCTCGGGGGTTTCCTCCGGGTACTCCGGTTTCCTCCCCTGGTCCAAAGACATGCATGGTAGGTTGATTGGCATCTATGGAAAAATTGTCCGTAGGGTGTGAGTGCGTGAGTGAATGAGTGAGTGTGTGTGCCCTGCGATGGGTTGGCACTCCATCCAGGGTGTATCCTGCCTTGATGCTCGATGACTCCTGAGATAGGCGCAGGCTCCCCGTGACCCGAGGTTGTTCGGATAAGCGGTAGAAAATTGATGGATGGATGAAATCCTACAAGGACTTCTTAAAGAACCATATGCAGCTAAAATGACATCAAATAGTTTTGTAATACAGTAGTAAATGTTTCTTTTGTGAATTCTTCATTGACATAATTATTCAACCCCTTAAAGACTACCACTATGAAGAACAGAGGTTCAATGAAGTGTTTTCAATCAGGTATTGAAAACACCTGTGGATATCAGGGAGCAGCAATAAAGCCTAATCAGCACCAATTAGGTAGCTTTAAAATGACTGTGATACTCAGCTCCTTCTAGACATTTAATGGTGTGGTTACAAACATGGTGAGGTCAAGAGAATGGTCCAGGAAGACAAGAGAACAGGTGATTACTCTTCACAGGAAGGGCAATGGCTATAAGAAGATTGCAAAGATGTTAAACATACCAAGAGACACCATAGGAAGCATCATTCGCAAATTCAAGGCAAAGGGCACTGTTGAAATGCTACCTGGTCGTGGCAGAAAGAAGATGCTGACTTCGACTGCTGTGCGCTACCTGAAGCGTAGAGTGGAGAAAAGTTCCCGTGTGACTGCTGAGGAACTGAGAAAAGATTTGTCAGATGTGGGTACTGAAGTTTCTGCTCAGACAATACGGCGCACCCTGCGTAATGAAGGCCTCCATGCCAGAACTCCCAGGCGCACCCCCTTGCTGTCCCCAAAGAATAAGAAGAGTCGACTGCAGTATGCCAAAAGTCATGTGGACAAATCACAGAAGTTTTGGGATAGTGTACTGTGGACTGATGAAACAAAATTAGAACTGTTTGGGCCCATGGATCAACGCTATGTTTGGAGGAGGAAGAACAAGGCCTATGAAGAAAAGAACACTTTGCCTACTGTGAAGCATTGGTGGGGGTCAATCATGCTTTGGGGCTGTTTTGCTTCTGCAGGTACTGGGAAGCTTCAGCGTGTGCAAGGTACCATGAATTCTATTCATATTAGAGATATTGGATGACAATGTGATGCAGTCCGTCACAAACCTGAGGCTTGGAAGACGTTGGACCTTTCAACAGGATAATGATCCCAAGCATACCTCCAAGTCCACTAGAGCATGGTTGCAGATTAAAGGCTGGAACATTTTGAAGTGGCCATCGCAGTCACCAGACTTAAATCCGATTGAGAACCTCTGGTGGGACTTAAAGAAAGCAGTTGCAGTGCGCAAGCCTAAGAATGTGACTGAACATGAGGCTTTTGCCCATGATGAATGTGCGAAGATACCCGTAGATCGCTGCAAGACACTTGTGTCAAGCTATGCTTCACGTTTAAAAGCTGTTATAACTGTAAAAGGATGTTGTACTAAGTACTAAGATTGAATGTCACTTGGGGGTTGAATAAAACTGATAATGATGTGAGCTCAGAAAAGACATTTGTGGTTATTTCATTATAAATGTTATGTTATATTTGTCTGACCTACACGTGCCTCTTTGATTTAATTGTAAGCAGGATGACTGAATGATCATAATCAATGTCAAACCGACCAAAACAATCAATTTCAGTGGGGGTTGAATAATTTTGAACACAACTGTATGAATATTGATATTCATTTGCTCTTTAATATGTCAGTAAACAAACTTGTCTAGAGAAATGAGATATGGTAAAAGTGTTTGTGAAAATTTAATTTGGAGAAAATATGCAATTAAACTTACACAATTTATAGTGGCGCCTCTTCTCGTCCTGGTGCTCTTCTCAAAATTGAAAAACTGCGGAAGTGCTCGATCGGGAATGTGCTGTGCTTTTTACAATAGAGACTCAAGAGTAATCTCTCCCCTTCCACACTGAAAGTGTATGTAGCCCCCATGAAACTGGGGTTATGTGATCGTATTTTCTGCCAGCTGCATTCTGAACTAACTGTATTACTATGAACTAACTTACTTTGTTTATTGATGATACAGGACAACCACTAAGTAGAGCGTTACAATAGTCAAGTCTTGAGGTCACAAATGCATGAATAAGCTTTTTTGCATCGGCAACACATAAAATATTTCGTAATCTGGCAATAGTTCTAAGGTGGAAGAAGGCTGTTTTTGTGATATTTGAGATGTGATTTTTAAATGACAGGTTGCCGTCTAATTTAACCCCTAGGTCTTTAACTGCATTTGTTAGAGTAACAGCCTTCAATTTGTAGGTTGTGATCTGAGATATTCTGTTTACGTGTTTTTGGGGCTATAAGTAATATTTCTGTTTTGCTAGAGTTTAAAAGAAGGAAATTACTTGTCATCCAATGTTTTATATCTTCGATGCACTCTGCCAGTTTGGATAGCTTGAAGGAATCATCTGGTCTTGATGAGATATATAGCTGAGTATCATCTGCATAACAGTGGAAGCTAATTCCTTGATTTCTAATAATGTTGCAAAAGGGGATCCATGTATATGGAGAAAAGCAAGGGTCCTAAAACCAATCCCTGAGGTAATCCATAATTTACTTGAGTGAGATTTGACGATTCCCCATTTAAGTGGACATATTTATATCTGTCTGATAAGTAAGATCTGAACCATTTTAGTGCCTGTCCCTGAATACCGGTATAATTGTGTAAACAATCTAATAGTATTTTATGGTCTACAGTAGCGAAAGCAGCACTGAGGTCAAGCAGGACTAAGAGTGAGATGTTACCTTTATCTGATGCAATAAGAAGGTCATTTGTAATTCTAACGAGCACCGTTTCATTGCTACGATGCGGTCTAAAGGCAGACTGAAACTTTTTGTGTATGTCATTATTTTGTAGGAAAAAAACACAACTGAGAGGAAACTACTTTTTCTAGTATTTTAGACAAGTACGGGAGTTTATAAATCGGTCTATGGCTCCCAAATTTATTGGGGTCTAAGTTTGTTTTTTTGATAAGAGGCTTAATTACAGCCAGTTTAAAGGGTCCTGGGATATGGCCTAGATTAATTGACGAGTTGATAATGTTATAAATGGGCTTAATTCAACAGGTATTAACTCTTTTCATAATGTAGCTGGAATGGGGTCTAATAATTTGTTGTCGGTTTGGATGTTGCAATAAGTTTAATTAAATCTTCCTGTTTTATAGGAGAAAAAAACTGTAGCTTTTTCCGATGGTTGATACTAAATCATCAGACACACTTGGTTTTAGCTATGTTGTCTCGTATTTTTTCAATTTTCTCAGTAAGAAACATGAATTCATTGCTACCAAGGTGCGGCGGAATAACCAGGTTAGGTGCTGTTTGTTTGTTAGTTTAGCAATTGTACTAAATAAAAACATTGGATTGTTTTTGATAGTTCTATGAGGTTACGGAAGTGCTCGGCTTTTGCTGCTTTTAGTGCCTTTTTTAACAGTTAGCACACTCTTTCCATGCAATTTTAAAGACCTCTTATTGGGTTTGTTTCCATTTGCACACCAGTTTACGTGTTTCTCTTTTTAGGGCGCGAGTGATGCTATGAACTTTTAATAAATCTTTTTTGACTTCATAGGTGTGACCGCTTCTAATGTATCAAAGAAAATAGTGCTCATGTTGCTGGTCATGTCATCGAGAAATTCTGTATTTGTTTGGCAAGGTTATTAAAGGAGTCAGATCTGTTAAGTTCTTTATGAATCTATATTTAGTAGTTGAGGTGATTGTTACCCTCTCAATAACAAGCTATATGACTGATTTCTGCAGTGCGCAGTGTACATGTTTTAAGATGGTGATCGGTAACATCGTCGCTTTGAGGTTTAATATCGATATTGGTTAGATCAGCTCCGTGAGATATAATCAAGTCTAGAGTATGATTAAGTCGATGAGTAGGTCTATTGATGTTATGTGTTACACCAAAAGAGTGTAGTAGCTCTTTAAACAGCACTCCTAACGTATCATTAGCACTTTCTACGTGGATATTAAATTCTCCGACAATTAGTACTTTATTGACGCTAAACAATAGGCCCGATAAGAAGTCTGCGAACTCTATCAGAAAATTTGTGTAGGGCTCAGGGGGTCTATACACAGTAGCCAATGTAAGAGAGAGCAATGTTTTTTTACTTTTGTTTGGAACAATTATGTTCAACGCAAGCACTTCAAGTTATTTAAATGTATGCTCTGTTCTCTGAGTTACTGTGAGAAAGATTGTTTAAGTGTTTGACCACCACCTCGACCAACCGGATGTGTCTCATGCATATACCCAGCTAACAGGGAACGTTCCCGTAACTTTGACTAACGTTACCTGAAGGTTCTCTCAAAGTTATCAGCAACGTCCTTGCAATAACGTTTGTAGAACGTTTTCTAAACGTCATCTGCAATTTATAAACGTTCTAAAATGGTTAACATTTCAAACGTTATAGTTGCATTGTTAGCAAAACGTTCTAAAAACATTTGCTCTGAAAACGTTACTATTGCGTTGTTAATGTAACGTTCATAAAATGTTAGCATTAAAAATGTTATAGTTGCATTGTTAGCAAAAAGTTCTAAAAACATTAGCATTGAAAATGTTACCTATGGGTTTGGCAATGTAATGTTCTTAAAACGTCAGCATTACAAA
This sequence comes from Triplophysa dalaica, assembly GCF_015846415.1. NCBI lineage: Eukaryota > Metazoa > Chordata > Actinopteri > Cypriniformes > Nemacheilidae > Triplophysa > Triplophysa dalaica. Next base: position 10,898,568 of record NC_079547.1, on the reverse strand, counting down.
CGTTATAATTGCATTGTTAGCAGAGCGTTCTAAAAACATTAGCATTTAAAACGTTACTATTGCGCTGTTAATGTAACGTTCTTAAAATGTTGGCATTAAAAACGTTATAGTAGCATTGTTAGAGGAACGATCTAAAATTATTTGCATTTAAAACTTTACTATTGCATTGTTAATGTAAGGTTCTTAAAAAGTTAGCATTAAAAACGTTATAGTTGCATTGTTAGCAAAACGTTCTAAAAACATTAGCATTGAAAACGTTACCTTTGCGTTGGTAATGTAACATTCTCAAAACATTATCATTACAAACGTTACAGTTGCATTGTTAGCGGAACGTTCTTAAAACATTAGCAATGAAAACGTTACCAGTGCGTTGTTTATGTAACGTTCTAAAAAATGGGCATTAAAAACATTAACATTCTATTGTTAGAGAAACTTTTAAAAACGTTAGCATCACAAACATTATGAGTGCATTGTTAACAGGACGTTCTTAAAACATTAGCATTGAAAACGTTACCATTGTGTTTTTAATGTAATGTTCTAAAATCTTCAACACCAGACGTCTTTTCGACGATTTTTTTGCCGGGTGGGTTAAGCATTACAAAAGCTATAATTGCATTGTTAGGGGGATATTCAAAAAAACATTAGCAATGAGTGCCATCAATCAGCCGGACATGGTTCTGTGGTCCAGCGCCAGTAGAAACAGTCCTCATAGTTGAGTTGACTGTACCTTGGGATGAGGTCATTAACAAAGCATTTGAAAGAACGAATGCTGTCAGCGGAGGCTGAAGATCAGAGATGGACATCGAAAGTGTTCCCGGTGGAAGTGGGCTGCAGGGGCTGTTTCCAATTCCACTATAAGGCTGCTTAAGAAAGTGGGGATCAGAGTACAGACCGAACGAACACTAGTCAAAGAACTTGCCACTGTCGTTGAGAGTAGAAGCCACTGGCTGTGGTTGAAACAGAATGACGGAATATGGGCTGCCAAGTGACCACGTAATAAAATTGTTTTGTTTTGTGATGCCATATGGGACCAGGGGCTCTGAGCTAACATTAACAGAGCCAGTTGGGCTATAACAACCTTAGCCAATGGGTTGGTGCATTTGGTTGCGTTGATTTTGGTAATGTGTTGTAATGGTATGACATACAGGACTGTGGGGGGACTGAGCGCGCATTAACGGTTTGGGTAGTCATGGCCTAATGGTTAGATAGTCGGAATCGTGACCAGATGGTTGCCGGTTCGATTTCTCAGGGCCGGTAGGTAACGACTGTGGTGCTTTGAGCTGCTGTGATAGCTGCCCACTGCTTCTGCCAGATGACCTTGTAACAATGTGCCACACACCCAGGTCTGATTAATCTGCGATGGGCCTACCTTGGCTGAGGGTGTCTCGTGATAAAGGGCCGAAACACCCAATGAGACTGAGGTGCATTGATGGGAACCATACAAAGGGCACTATCAGCAGCACCTCACCAAAAGGCATGGTGTTGTGATGAAATTGGGACACACAACTCATGAGATGTCTCTGATAATGGCAAGGAAAGGTAAGTATGCTATGTATTATAATCATTTATGCCCAAACACAGAGGATGCCTGACGAACCAGTGCAACCTCAGACATCCTTTCCTCTATTCATATTCTTGACTGCTTCCCCCTGTATAAGGCATGGGAAATGTCTTACTGGGCAATTCAACTGTGCTGTAATAGTGCGATTATAACAACTAGTCCTATTAAGCAAATCTGTCAGGAGATTTTTTCCCTCAGTCGCTTGCTCATATTTCAGATCCGAAATACAATTCTCAAAACTACTTATTCAAACTCCACAACATTTCTCAGCAGCGGAAGTTGTAGTGAATGGGAGAGTACCACAAAGTCGCTTCAAAAAAATTCAACTGAGCCACTATGCACGGGTGGACCAATTTAACAATGTATTTCATACTTTCCTGGACCTTGGACAAAAATGACACCATGATGTCTATGAGGAGGACTGGAAGTCTCTCGGATGTCACCTAAAAATTTTCATTTGTGCTCCAAAGATGCCGGAAGTTCTCTAAACCTGTTTAAGGTCATCTCGGTGAGTAAAAAAAAAAATCACACGAAATTGATTTGTGGGTGAACTTCCACTTTAAATACAATACTGTTGTCTTTTTGTCGTTCCAGTATCTACCGACATTCTCTGAAGCTTAGGTCGACTCAGATGTCCCGGTGACTGAAGCTGACATGGAGTCACTGTGACAAAAATATTGTGAACAGTGAAAAAATATTGCCATGACTACATTTTTCATGAATGTTCTAAATATTTTGAATAATTTCAATCCATTTAAAAATCTTAAAGTTCTTAATTTTTTCTGATTGTTTTGTTTTTCATGTTTTATAATGATGTGAACTGGAAATACTGTTTGATCTGAAAGTTAATTATAATATAAACTGAATATAACTAAAATATAAAGTATACTTTTAATTGATTCTTTGTACATGTCATTGATTTTGTGTCCATACTATCTATACATTTGACCCATACACTGTATTGTTGGCTGTTCCTACAAAAGAACCGGAATAGTATTTTTAATTTCCTAATGTTTTTATAACTTTCTTATAACCAAACAATAAAGTTAATACAATGTTTAAAAACTGGTAGTTTTGAACGTTCTTAGAATTTTTAAACATATTGTTTTTAAAACTTACTGTGAACGGTAGGAAAACGTTCTTAGAATAGTCATATAATGGAACGTTTTAAAAACGTTCTTAGAACATTTTTATAATGGCAAATGGAATGTTTTTATAACATTTTTAAAAACGTTCTTGGAACACTAATATAACAACAAATGGAACCGTTCTAAAAACATTTTGAATAACGTTCTTATAACCAAATAATTACGTTAATAAAACGTCTAAAAAACGGGACATTTTGAACGTTCTAAGAACGTTAAAACATAAACGTTTTTAAAACTTTATTGAAACGTTACAGGAACGTTTTTATAACGTAAAATTGTTAGCTGGGTAATAGTAGCTTGGTGGAGTAGACTCATTTAGACCGAAATAATAATTTGGCTTAAGCTAGGTTTCAGGATGGCATAGTATATCAAAACTGTTGTCTGTGATCATTTCATTTACAATAACTGCCTTTGGATTTAGTGATCTAATATTAAGTAGCCCGAACTTCATCGAACAGGGTCGTAACATTGAATGGGGGCTCGTCTGGGATATCTTGTCCTGGATACAGTTTAGTTTATTCCCTTTGGTGTGTGTTTTCCGGTGGTGTCTCACATTTTGGTAGCGCTTCGTTTGGTCGGTTGTTTGTGATCCGCTTGTTTAGGCCGCAATGTGTGTTAGTGTAGCTGTGTAGTCAGACATTATGGCACTGTTCAATTTACAGGATTTTATTAATAATTCTACGGTGGAACAGATTGGTTTGTGCAAGGAACCAGAACTTGTATTATTAGCTGAGCATTGTTACCTTTCTCGGATGAAATGTTCTCTGGTTCAAGTGTAATTATACAGGGTATTGAAATGGGTTTTGTTAAAGCCCCTTTACAATATGCCTTTGCAAAGTGAGTTATTTACCGGATTCATGAGAGTTGCTTTACGTCCTTCACTTCCCATTCAGGGCGTCAATTTTATTATTGGCAATGATCTTGCGGAAATGCCTATATTAGAGGTGATTGTCAACCCAGAACTGAACTGTAACTCCTGAGTTATCTCATTTTCAATTGGATGTTTTTCCTGCCTGCGCCATTACTCACTAACTCATTCTTGACCCCAATTCTGATTGGCAAGGCCATGTTAGATCTTGAGTTGTCAACTAAAAAGCAGCCCAGCTCAGAAAATTCACAATCAGTTGTGACAGACGAATTAAGGGTATCTATTTCTCAAGCGCAAATTATTGCTGCGCAGAGAAACGATAACTCGTTTGCCTCGTGTTTCGCTTCTACTGTCACTTCAGATCTTGCCAATGATAAAAAGAGTGGTTATTTTGTTGAAAATTAATTGTTGATGCGTAAATGGTGTTCGAACCCTGACAAAGACTTAGATTGGGATGTTGTGTACCAGGTTGTTGTTCCTTCACCTTTTCGACAGCATGTGTTGTTTAGCCCAGGATCATCAGCTGGCTGGCCATCTGGGCATTACGAAAACCTATTATAGAATACTCAGACATTTATTTTGGCCAGGGTTGAAGAAAGATGTTGCAAGATACTGTCGTACTTGCCATATCTGTCAGTTCGTAGGAAAGCCGAACCAGGTGATTCCTCCTGACCCACTCGTCCCAATTCCAGTGGTTGGAGAGCCATTTGAAAATATAATTGTGGATTGTGTTGGTCCTCTGCCAAAAACAATATTAGGAAACCAATTTTTGTTGACTGTCATGTCCGTAGCTACCTGATTTCCCACTACAAAAAATTACCACACCTGTCGTCATTAAAGCATTAATCATTTTTTTTCCATGTTTCGATAACTCACCGTGTTTCAAGTGCCTACCACCCGGAAAGCCAAGGTGCACTTGAAGTCAACCCTTAAGGTGACCCTTAAGTCAATGTTTCGTTGATACTGTATGGAGACAGGTAGGGGTTGGAATGAAGGCATTCCCCTGGTTTTGTTTGCTGTACGTGAGACTATCCATGAATCCCTTGGATTTAGACCCGCAGAACTTGTGTTCGGAAACAGTGTTCGAGGTCCGCTAAAAGTTCTAAAAGAACAGATAATCCCTGTTGACTCAAGTCCGCAAACTAATATTAGATTATATTAATTATATTTTGATTATATATATATAAAGAGTGTGCTTGTGCTTTTACCCGTGTCTGGTTCAGCACTATCTGCACGGTTCTTTGGTCCCTATATTGTTGCAAAGAAATTGAGTGAAACTGATTATTTGATCCATACCCGAGTTTGCCACGTAAACATGTTAAAACCTTACTATGACCGAGAAAAGTCACCAGCCGACGCTGCAGATCAGACTGCAGGGCCTGCTATCTCTTCTGTGGCTGTCGCCACCTAAGTGTTGGCCTCTCCGGTTGTCTCAGGTGCTGAAGAGGATGGTGTTGTTCTTCGAAATGCCCCTCAGCAGTGCGCAAGACTGGCGAACTCTGAAATATTAAACAATCTCCTGTCATATCTCATCCATTTATCAATAGAGCAGAAGTCTGACATTGTTCAATTAATTTTAAATTACTTTCTCTTTTCAGTAATATTCCAAGACAAACTAATATTTTACAGCATGACATAAAAGTATATGGAGGCTGTCCTATTAAATCAAAATAAGAGATCTGTTATGCGACAAGAAGTAACTTACTTGTTGGAGAATGCCTTGGCAAAACCAAGCTGCAGTCCAAGGAGCTCCCCATGCTTACTTGTTCATAAGCCTGATGGAACATTCAGATTCTGCACCGATTACCGCAAGGTAAATGCAGTGAAGGAGCCTGACAGTTATATACTGCCTCGCATGGAAGACTGTATTGATAACATTGGTTAAGCAAATTTTGTTTCTAAATTGGATATGTTAAAGGGTTATTGGCAAGGTCACGGCCATTTCACAATGTCCAGTCCCCACAACGCAAAGTGAATTGCGCCGATTTTTGGGTTTCTGTAAGAACTTTTCTACAGTTGTTCACCCTCTCACTTCACTACTCAGCCCATCAAAACCATTTATGTGGTCTACGGATTGTCAGCATGCTTTTGAAAGTGTTAAAGTACTTCTCTGTACTGAACCTGTACTCGCAGCCCCAGATTGCGCCTTACCTTTAAAGTTAGAGGTTGATGCCAGTGGTGTTGGCGCTGGCTCCGGTCCTGCACCAGGAAGACAAAAATGGTATAGATCACCCTGTCAGTTACTTCTCTGCTTGCAACCTGGCTACTTCAGTGACCTGAGAGGTGATCTCCATCTGGGGCCAGAGCGAGTGATTGCCTTTTGGTAGTCACCTCTGACCAGGGATCTTCCTCTCTACTCACCACCGTCACCAGCATCACCGCATCCACCTCGCTCCATTTTTTGAGGAGGTTGAGGTGGTATATCTGGTGTGCCTGAACCACCTCATAATTGAGATAAACGCCGTTCCTTGATCGGTGAGAACCTCCTTGGGGATTCCCACTCAGGAGATTAATCGAAACAGGGCGTCCACTACGCATTTCGCACAAATATTGCGGAGCGCCACTGCCTTGGGGTATCGCATTGCGTAGTCCACTATGACTATTGTAAAGTGATGCCCTAGTGGAGATCGCTCTAACGGCCCCACCAGGTCCATACCAACTCACTCGAAGGGGACCTGTACAAGGGGAAGATGGCACAATGGTGCTTTTTGTCCTAGATGTCTGTCCTAGATGTCTTGGCATCTGATTACAGTGAACCGCCTAGTATTTGGCCGCGGAATTGAATAACAACGGACACTAAGGGATACTCCATCACCTCCTCGTGCATGCACCGTACCCTAGCCATGCGGCCCTTATCACAGAATGGCCTGGATCCCCGCACCGCCAACAGGCAGGCCCAGGGATCCTCGCAGGCCAAGAGATTGGTGAGGAGAGAGGGGAGGACTGGAAGAGCTGGCCACAGGTCTGCCGTGCGGGTCCGTGCTGTGCCCTTGCTGTGTGAAGCCTCCGCCTTCCATGGGTCCCCTGGAATGCGGAGCGGGTCGCGGTTGCCATCAGGGCTGCAACAACGAATCGATTAAATCGATAAAAATCGATTACTAAAAAAGTTGGCAACGAATTTCATAATCGATTCGTTGTGTCGTGCGACGCGGAGACTTTTGATTATTAAAAAAAACTTTATTTGAGCGCGGAGCGGAGTGAACACACTCGGACTCTCTCGCGCACTGATGCTAGCAGAGTTCGGCGCCTCATAGACAGGGCGGAGCAAAAATAAAAAAACGAGCGGAGGTAGAGGAAAGATACATGGCGAAGGCAGAGAAATCCGCGCGACCCAAGTCATCCAAGGTGCGGGAGCATTTCACACTAAATTAACAGAAAAAGTGTGTTAACTACAAAATATGCTAAAGCGACATGGCATGGCAATGATCCAGCACCTGAAACGCAAATATGTTTGAGTCTTTGATGAGGAGGAAGGGAGTTCAACAGCAGGTTAAGTCACTACATAATCCTACTTTTGTTTCATTTTGAAGTGAGGAACGTAATGTCCCTGGTTGCGGGTGTTTACTCAATATCCAGCTTGACAAGCTTGACAAGTTATCGTTAGCTCGTTAATAACATTAGTAAAGCAGGGCTGGTATAGTTACTTTGCACTTTGCATTGCAAGACTAAAGACACGTTTTTATTCAAAAAAAGCTTTTCTTACTTAGTAATTTTGTCTCGTTTCCAGTTCAAATATTTTAAAAATCTTAAATCAAGATTACTTGACAAGAAAAATGGCATGAGAAAATTAGCTGATGCTTAAAACTTCTGCTTGAGATTATATCCCATTAAGATTATTTTTCCTACCCCATTGGCAAATCATTTTGCTTGTTTTAAGCAAACAATCACTTAATTTTGAGGTGTTTTTTCAGAAAACAAGACATAATTTCTTAAGCTATTTCAAGGGTCTAGTAAATGTATCTTGATTTAAGATTTTTTTGATATATGGACTGACAACAGGACAAATCTGTCCTGTGAGAGTTTGTGCATCTGCTAGTTTGTGTGTCTGCAGTGTAGTTTAGAGAACAAGTTCTGACATTCAAACAAATCCTGCTAAATTTTCTGATTTGAATTGTTATTTATTTTTTTGTAAATTATTAATTTTTCTAGCAGCTCAGGTGGCAGTTTATTTAAAAAAAAAATTTGGCAAACGTGTTTGTTTTTTGTGTTAGTCAACACTATTATTTTATTATTATTATAACAGCTCAGGGATGATCAAGGAGCAACAAGTTTGTGCACTTTCGGAAGATTTTATTTCTGTTTTGAATAAAGGGTTGATAATGAATGCTTTTTTTTTTTATCCGATTCATCGATTAATCAAAAAAATAATCAATAGGTTAATCGATTATTAAAATAAACGTTAGTTGCAGCCCTAGTTGCCATCCCTGCCGGGACATGGGAAAGGGTATCGGTTGAGGGGGAGGAAACAGGGAGAGAGAGAGAGATCGAAGGGGTTCGCTGACCCGGGGCACGCCGTCATTTGGTCCTCCGCCAGCTGGATCGCCTGGGCCAGTGACGTTGGCCAATGGCACTGGACCCAGTGAGTGGCTTTCCAAAGCAGCCGCGCCAGAAACTGCTCCAGCACCACCTTCTCGACGACTTCGTCGATGTTGCTGTCGTCACTGGTCAGCCATTTGCGGCCGGCGTCCCGGAGCTGCTGAGACAACACAAAGGGCTGGCCATCCTCCCCAAGCTACAGGGACCTGAAGCGCTGGCGCTGCTGCTCCACGGACAGGCCGACCCGCTGGAGGATCGCCTATTTGATGTCTGCGTACACCATCAGCTTCTGAACTGGCAGTTGTTGAGCCGCGAGCTGGGCTTCTCAGAGCCGAGGGCAGAGGGATGAGTCTCGCTGCCCAGACATAACAGGGCCAGCCAGATACCTCCGCAGACCTCTTTAACAGCTCCAGGTAAGCCTCAGGGTCGTCTTGTGGTCCCATCTTGTGGAGCAGCAGATGGGGAGCAGGGTTGCAGCCTGTGCTGTCTCCGTCGCTGCTCCACTGCTGCTATCCAACATCAAAACAGCTTGCGGTCTTCCTTCTGGGCCTGGACGAGAGCCTGGAACCGTACTTCTTGCTCGTCGCTTAGATTCAGCAGGGCTTGGTGGTATCCTGGTGAAGAATGGCGAGCAACTGGATAAGGTCCGAAAATGGCGTTGATGGCGGAGTCTGCATGGCTGCGGAACTCTCCGTCCTACAAAACATTTTCTTATTTTTTTCTAGCTATTGTATATAGGCCTCCAGGGAACCACACAGATATTATTAAAGAATTTAGTGGGTTCTTATCAGAACTAGTACTGGCCACAGATAGAGTCCTCTTAGTTGTTGACTTTAACATCCATGTAGATAACGATACAGATGCCTTAAGAATGGCCTTCAAAGACACTCTTAACTCCATGGGCCATAGTCAACATGTGTCAGGAACCACTCACCTTCATAATCAAAATTTAGATTTAAAACTGTTTTACGGTATAAATGTGGACGACTTTAAAATCCTTCAGCAAAGTGAAGACATTTCGGATCATTGTCTGATATTATATTTGCTTTACTGGCCTACGGCTGCAAATCAAACTCCTTGTTACAAATATGTTAGAACAATTACTTGAACTACGAAAGATGCATTTCTCGTTAATCTGTCTGTATTGTCTCAAATCTCTATCATGAAAAATCTGTCCTTACTATTGAAAATTTTAAATCCACCTTCTCGGAAACACTAGGCACATTTGCTCCTCTGCATTTAAAGAAGATTAAAAAAGGCAGACCAACACTGTGGTATTATGAACACACTCAGGCTCTAAAGAAAGCGACACGGAAAATGGAGCGCGACTTTAAGAAAACTAAATATTTCATTAGGTATTTCATGCAGCATATTACTCGAAAAACCAGGAAAGACTTAAAAACGTCTAGATCCGCCTAATTTTCATCACTAATAGAAGAAAACCAGCACAACATAAGTTTTTTTTTACACAGTGTCTAACTTAACAAAAAAGAAGTTGTTAGCGACTTCAGATTCTGGATATCAGCATAACAGTGATAAATTTATGAACTACTTCAGAAGTAAAATCCAAGATATTAGTGGAAAAAATATTAAAATGCAACCAGAAGTGAAACCTGCTGAAAAAATTAACTACAGCGCCCCTAAGGGGAAATTGCAATTATTTTCTACCGTAGATCACGATGAACTGTCTAAAATCATAAATCATCTAAATCAACAACATTCATGCTAGACCCTATACCTACAAAACTACTGAAAGAGATGCTCACAGAAATTATTGATAATCTTCTTAGAATTATTAACTCATCTCTGACATTAGGACATGTGCCTAAAGCATATAAGGCGGCTGTTAAAAGGCCCCTTGCTGGAGACCTAGATTTTGCAGGCTTGAAACACATCAGAGCCCAGCTGATGATCTTTTCCAAGCCCTGAAGAATCCATCGACACCCCGGCACTGACGTCGTTGTAACAGTCAGTTCGTCTTTAAAGGCTCTGATGGGGGACTGGCAGACTCCAGACTTGGTGAGTGGACTTCTACACTCGACTTCAGCTGACTTGACCAGCATGTTCATGGCCAAGGCAAAGAGGATCACTGTAATTGTACATACAGTGATGATCCCTTTCTCCAGCCAATGCCACTAGGATGTGACTGTCCCAGAGGTGACTCTCAGCTTGAAACTCTTGTAGTAGTCCAAGGTGAGGTCCCTGATTTTACTTGTGTCACGACTACCTGGCTCACAGTAGCAATGACATAAGGGAGACCACACCGTTTGTACAGTTAAACCAAAATTAATTTATTAAACATTAAATTATACGATGTAATTATAATTTAAATCATAACATTTATAAAAGTCAGTAAATGAGAAGCACAAGAAAACAAATCAAAAGTGTAGTGCAGATCAGTAAAATGTATAAACTATGTGTAACGCACAAATGACAAAAAAGAATAGGATGGTACTACCGCCAGCCTGATGGCCAGAGCAAAACAAAAGAAGCGCAGCCAGAGCAACCGGAGCCCAGAGCAACTGGCAGGAGGGGTTTTAAACCGTTCCGCCAATCAGCTGCCACCAGATGGACCGGAAACAGACAGCTCCCCCTGCAGCCTGGGAAGAGAGAGTCGGCCCAACACTTTCTCTTCAATGGTGGAGTGAGCACACCCGGCACGGCAAAGCCGGGCGTGACACTTGGGACATGGTGCCGATCCAGTGCTGTTTCCACCAGCTTATGGGGAATGGATCCATATGCATTGGTGAGGTTGAGCCACAGCACTGCTAGGTCTCCTTTCCCTTCTCTTGCCTCTCTGATCAACTACGTGACCACACCTAAATGCTCGATGCATCCTGGAACCTTTGGGATTCCACCCTTCTGTACAGCGGTGTTGATGTACTCATTCTTCAGGAGGAACTCTGTCAACCTATATGCTAGGACGGCGAAGAATATCTTCCCCTCAATGCTAAGCACTGAGATGGTTCGGAACTGCTTGATGTTCTTAGCATTCTCCTCCTTGGGAATCCAGACACCTTCTGCATATCTCCATTGTTGGGCTACCGTGCCCCTTTTGCCGGGTACCAACTGAATTATCCACATATAGCTCTAACCGGACCTTGTGCTACCGGACATTGTAACCCCCCCAATCGGGCAGTTCCGTCTGATGTATCCTCATGATTGGTTCCCACCTTGGTAACCCATGACCTTCCCTAGGGGGACCTCCACCTTCCGGTAAATTACTTCAGTCTGCACATTTTCCCATGAGCTCTCCCATGACGGCAAGACCATGTTGGTGTCTCCACTAAACTCCTCTCTAAGGTAGGAAGGGGTCTCAGTAGAGCATCTCCCATTTGAGGAAGTAGCGCTTACCCAGTGGCCTTACGGTACCGGGTGGCTTGTTGCTGTTAGAGAAACAAGGCCGCCTGTGATGGCCAAAGGCAGGGGCTTCCCACCTTTTCATAAAACTGGAAGGTTACAATTTTGCGGAAACGAAAGGCCAGTCACCGTCGCTTCGCAAGAGATTGTGATACGGCACAGCACCGTGGCGAATGTACGAATGTAACCTTAGTTACCTGATGGAGGGAACGAGACATTGTGTCCTTCTTGCCACAACACGTGGCGCCCCGCAGCAACAGTCGTGAGAGGCTCTCAGGCTCCTCCGCACTAAAGGTGAATGAATGCTGCACAGCGTCTCCCTTTTATACCCGGATATCTAGGGGCAGAGTCCGGCATGCAAATTTCTAGTCAAAGTTGATAGGTTCTCTCAGGGGCGAACCCCATCTGTTGGTTAGGTACAATGTCTCCTTCCCTCCATCGGGGAACTGAGGGTTACATGCGTAATCAAAACGTTATGCTCTGTGGATCATAAGGACCGATGCGTGTTCTAGTCATGCTGTATTGTTTTGGAGGATCTTTTTATGCTCTGTCGCAATGAGTTTGCAGAGCTATGCTGTTTTGTTCTCCATGGTATGTGTGATTTCACACGCAGGAGAAGATTATAACAAAAATAAAATTCTATTCAAAGCAAAACTACTCGACCAAAGCAAATACAAACTAATTTCACCTCCCGTTTAACTAAGAAATGGTGGAAAATCGTCTTTCATTTCCAATGACTATATTATAATGTATTCTCTTTATTTTATTTTATTTTTATTTTATAAATATATATATTTCAAGTCTTTATTGTCGATTGTATGTTGAATATAAACTCATTTTAGGAATTGTTGAGGAATTGATTGTTGATTGGTCAATGTAACAAGGTTCACTAGAATGGAAGTAAGGAGCCGGGGTCGGCATGGCTGGGAAAAATAGATAATTTTTTTCTCAACACCTTTCTTTGTGCTTGTGCACTGTAATATAAATCAACTTCAACAACTTCTTCAGTAGTACCTTTCATTAGTCATGGACGCAACGTCTCAGCGGAACTCTCTCACTTGTTTCCCAGCCGATCTCTCACTCTGTTCCGTCTCCTCCGTCAGGCTTTTAATCCGTCTCCTTGCCAATTACTACAATGAGAATCAGGTGTTTTCAATATGCCGTTGATCTGTTTACTCACCATTCTTCTCCCGCTTCTCCCTCTCGGTGCAGACCGTGCTGAACCACGCCCCCCTTGCCACAGTCAATTTAAAATACATTGAATCAATAAAATCCTTTTGCATCCGCAATAAATGTTTCAAAAATTTTACATTTCAACAAATCACCTTTATTTAGAGTGTTCGATTTAGTTGGGTTATTGACTTACATTAAGTTACATTTTCTTTCAGTGCTTGAAATTTTGTTTAAAAAAACACACATACATTGAGGAAGCCTAGTGAAAGAGGTGTTTTACACATGTACATTTGAGGTTGTTTGCTTCTCTAATATTAACTGAAATCAAATAATATCTGCTTCAAATAAAGTTATAAACTTTTTGTGACTTTTGAAAACTGAGGTTAGTTAAAAGTATCGTGACAAAGTAAACCAAAAACCTCACTGACACTCTTAGACAGAAACACTCCTCATACAAACCTCAACAATGGTGACAATGATTGATTCAATGCAAAAAAACAAATACAGGTGCCATCAGTTGTCTTCCTATGAATGATGTTTGTCATTGAGTCAGTGTTGCTGATACACAGAAGGCCCTTTGTAACCAAACACCAAGTAACTAGGATACAATTAGAAGTAATATGCAAACTGTAAAACATTAACTTTATGTAACTTTTAAATTTACCTTCATCTGGGAGATCACAGCCAGGCATATGTGAATATTGATATGCTAGATGCATATATCGGATTTATTGCATAACTTGGGCAGTGAAAAGCTTTTGCTATCAAACATTGTTTACTTAATCCACAGAATCAGTGTAGCTGTGATGGGTTCATCAAATAGGCCAATTGATAGAGGGTTTGTAAAGAAATTTCATGATCCCTCCCTTGTAAAAGTATTTTTAGTATTTTTAAAATACAGCAGTTAATTTTGTTACATGGTGTGCCCGCTATATTTTTTAGTTTATGTTGATACACTTAAAAGTAAGGTATTTTGAATTTTATTTTAAAATACATTTTGATGTATTTTTGCCCATCCCTGCTTTTGTGTGGGTTTTGAGGGGTCATTGGGCTGCTTTCAGGAAGCTAGTTAGCAAGATCCCTGTGACCAGCAGCAATGACAAGGTAAGCTAACGTTTACATGATGACTAGCTAGAATTCTATATAATCAAGTTCAGTGATGAGATAGGAGTATTTTGAATTTAAATACCACACATTTTTTTTTAATGTTAAGTTTTACTTCTGTAGTTATTTTGGTGAAAGTAACTCAAAAGTAATACAGGAGTCATGTAAGGTATTACAATTCTGAGACAGAGATATTGTAAGGTAAGGGATCACTTTTAAATAACAGTAACAAGTAATCTGTAATGTATTACAGTTTGGAAGTGACTTGCACAACACTGGTTGTAATAAAGTGAATAAATTCAAGAGGGGAACAGGTGTGGGGCATGACATCGTTAACAATCAATAATGAAGAAACGAGAGGGCGGGGACAAACCCGAGACCGAAGAGAAGCATGGCACCCCAAAACAACAATGCCATGTCTCTCACACTAAACACGTGGGTCTGGCATGATCCTGCCAGGCAGAATCATGACACATATTCTATATCCTTAATCCTATTTTACTAACTAATGCTAAGCAAAAAAATTGGAGTTTGTTGATGCAAAAGTTGTAGTTAACAGTTTGTTAATAGCGATAATTGGACCTTCAAATAAAGTGTGACCAAAAATCCAGCAAAGAGGAAGTAAAGAAAGAAGTTTGTACAGGCAAAACAATAAGATCGTTAAGTATATGAGCTGTCTACATGGCCTTTTGTCCAAATAGGGAGCATGTGTGGCTGTGGTTTCCATGAGGGGTTATGACTGTCATTTGTGGGTTTCCTGTCAGGTTCGCACATACAGAATTGTGTAGGGAGTCTGACATAACAACCGGTAGTCAGTTATCTTTTGACTGGCCAAGTGTGGCGAAAAGATACTATGAATAAAACAAAACAGAAGAGGGTGTGATGGGAAGGAAATCTACTAGTTGTGTGTCTCAAAGGCTACTTAAAGTCCTCATCTGTTTTTCTTTTAGAAAAGTGTTTCGATTTATTTCATCCCCGACATATATTGTAATCATGCCTTATGATAAACAGAGGGTAGACATGGTATGGCGGAGAAAGTAGGCCACAACTTTAAGACACTTAATCACAAGAAACGTTGTAAACTAAAACATAAGTAGAATTTTCTATGATGATTAGATTCACATCCTCTTAACTGTACTTAAAGGACATGTCACAAACTTTGCGGATGCCTCAATACAATAATCTCATGGAACTAAACACATTTATGCAACATATTTCTAATGACAGGCTGGAGACAGATCCTGTCTTAAAGAGGGAAAATAGACATATGATAATTAAAAAAAAGAGATGATGGTATTCAGATTAATTAAGATTACTACAGTACATGGATTTAAAGCCTCCCTCAGAGTAGAGTGCAGCCATAGGGATCCAACTTAACCTTATGTTTCATAAACCAACAATTTACATGCATTGCAAAAACAAATGTGCAATGTTTTAGAGGCTTTTTGCAATAACAGAAATTAATTCTGAAAAATAAAAGCACAGATAAGCTAAAGAAATACAAGATGTAAAAGAAATATCAGTTTTATTCAATGTAGGCCTACATTGCATGATAAAAAATAATCCAGTTTTAAAGAACTACAGTAAATTCGCATTAATGAAAAAATATACACATAAACTTCTTTAATTCCATATAGGCCTACATGATTAAAAGTTGGGAATTAGCAATCATTAGTTAGTTAAACTATATAACCTAATGCTGTAAACAGCTTCCAAATCGTCAAAACTTCCAAGTGCTTCATGTGAACTTTGTTTACACACTACACCAATGGAAGAGACATGACAATTACATTGAACATTCTCATTTTGAACAAAACACTACTTATCATACATTTCTCAACATAGCTTTTACATACATTTCATTTTCACGGGTGATACAATAAATACAGTTGATGAGGATAATCAGCGATCGTCGCCTCTTCATTAGTCCTCCCAACCCTATTAGATGAGGGCTGGCATACTGTGGGTAATTCACAGAAATTATCATTGATAAACATGATTTAAGCACATGCAATTTAAAAGGATGCTCTCAATTAATTATAGGCAGCACAGAAGCAGATGCAGATCACTCAGTTACCTGTTGCTAAACTGGTAGAGCATAGCAATACCAAGGTCATGAGTTCTTTACCCAGGGAACTACAGACTGATACATTGTAACATTGAATTCAATGCAAAATTCTTCTGGTAAAAGTATGTGCTGAATGTAAATGTAGGAGCTCTTCACATTATGAAAGTTAAACAAGATAAAAAAGCAATTATTATAGAATCTTCAGCATTTTAAAGAAATGGGTCATAGGGATTATTGTATTACAGTAATCTGAATGTTTAAATACAAGCAGCAAGAACATTTAAGATCATTTTAATTGATGAAGTACTATTTATAAACATTTCAATCTGGAAAAACCTGTCCTGACACCTTTTCTATCCCAACAAAATGCTCTGCTTGGATAAGGACTTTCACTCAATGTATCCTTGAATTCCACCGCCCTCCCTGACATTATTGTAGCTGTTTTAGAGGCTAGAGGCAAATATATACAAAATGTGTCTTGCTTTTGAGTAAATTACCTATGCATCTCTTAAACAAGATAAAATCACATGACAAGCAAAACTTACTGTAAGTGGCCTATTGGTCTCAGTGAAGGTATCTTGAAATTAGATGTATTTCTTATAGACCTATATTTTAAATATGTTATATGTACGGCTGCTGCTTTTTCTTAAAGGGATAGTATACCCAAAAATCTACATTTTGTAATTTTTACTCACCAACATACCATTTACACGTTTTGACCTCTCTGCATCTTTGGAAAACAAATGATGACATGACCTCCTCATAGACATCATGGTAATCCTCTCTGTCAAGATCCAAAATTTCTAAATACATCTTTAAAATGGTCCATCTGATTTTTCTCTTCCCATTCAGTCTATGACATCTGAGAGCACCACAAGGCTTGTGTACCTGAGTAGTGCACTATCCCTTTAAATGATGTTTAATTAACAAGGTTTGGGAGGAGGACATGCAGATAATTAGCTCGGGTGGCTTTAGATAAACAATCACAGCAATCATTCTAACAGCCTTTTGGTAGTCAAGCCACCTCACCTTCTTTCTCTTGGATCTTTCGAACCATTGTTGCTCATAGACGCAGAAGCAAACACAGTAGACTGTTTGCTTCGTTTACACGTTTGTTTCGCATTTCGATAAACTATTCCTAAATGAGAACTAAACTCTAATTGTGTGTTCAGACCAATCGCGCTATTCGCGCGTAGTTGGACGCTTGAACATTTTGAGTTTACTCGTTTCATTCGCGCGTAAAATTCATGGGAGGGGCTTCTGCCAGGCGGCTTCAGTCTAGTATATATATTGCTCAAATTGCTCAAATAAAGATTGTTTTTGATAACTTACCAGATTGTCTGACCTCCTCACCAGGGGCGTAGCCAGAATATTTTTTAGAGGTGGCCAGGGTAAGACCCAGTGAATTTTGTAGGGTGACCAAAAATCATTACAGACAAGAATTCGTTTCTACCTTTTACACCAATTCTTCATTACACATAGTTTGCTGGTCAAAAACATACAAAAAGAATGTAAAGTAAACAATTTATTTGAAAATCTTTCATATGTCTTTTCCTGCTTACTCTTAAACATGTTTGTTTTTTGTTTGGCTAATTAAAAATTTGCCATACAAACAGATAACTGTTGGAACATTACAAAAAGATAAGATGTTACAAATTACAAGAACATTAGGAAGGGGTTATATGAAACAAAGTGTGTAAACAAGAAACTTAAGTCGTTTTCTGTTATCAACCACATGTACATTCTTTTATCAATTACACATATATTATAGTGCTGTATATGCACTTTTTTTACATCAATGTAACCCCTTCACCATCAGCTCGTATTGAATAAATGCCTCGAACAATAACAGTTTGAGCATTAAGCACGTATTTACCATTTTTCCCTATGTGGCGAACACTGAAAAAAAATTGGAGTAGGATTTACTTAAAAAAAGTTAGGAAAGTTTTTTCACTTAGAAAATGTGAGTAATTTCAATAGAATTCCCAAGTGAAAACGAAACACAAGGAACTGTAGCTTTAATAAGAAAAACTCAAGTAAAGTTTACTAGGAATTTCCCAGTAAATTGTATTGACTGTTTGTTTATATATTTTACTTAAGTAATGCTTATAAATGTTTTTTTACACAATAACCTTTACTTTAAATATTATTTTAAAGTTACTTGATGTTGATTATGTATTTAAATGGTGTTTAATAAAATAACACTGACTTACATTTTTCTTGAATACTTTTATCTCTACGATATTCCTTAAAGATGGGAACATGAAATAAAACAAATAGTAAAACTCCATCAGTTTGATGGTTCTGGTAAATGGTGCACTATATTGCATTTTACTCCAGTAAACATTTTTAGAACAACCACACAGTGCATTAAAATGCTTTAACATTTAAACATATAAAACCTTTCTCTTAACATAAAACATAAACATTTTACAACAACCTCAGTTGCAGATATCAAATACAAAAGTGTAAAAGTGCAAATAATGTCAAACTAGTAGCTGCCTTTCATTAGCTAACTTCAATTACACTAAGACTAAACCTAAGGGAACAATAACATAAAATAAAATAATAATAAAACTCTGCATCTATGGTCTCTGGCAGAATAGCATTACTTAAAATGCATAATAATTGTTATGTTAAACAGTACTGTAGTTGAAGTTGTTTTTTTGAACAATAAAAGACAGTACAATAAGTGAAAGTAGTGCCCAACTAGCAGATTACATTAGAATCTTTCTATGCAAAGAGTGAACCTTTGGCGAAAATCTTAACGCATCTAGTCCCAGAAAGATTTTCAGAAACACTTCGAAGGTGTTTCTCAGCTTGGGGGATAGCTTAAATTTAGGGAGTAAATGCAGCCCATGAGTGAAAGACATGCATTTGCAAGATTTTTACATCCCAGCAGCACCTCAGTCCCGTCGATGACAATGATGACATCAGACATACTGGCATCTTCCTCTTCTACGATGATTTTCATGACATGACTGGAGAAGGTATCCTTAATCATCTCCCTGCTGATATCCTGTGAAATAAACAAATCAGTGCAAAGTGGTTAAAATATTGTACAGTATCAATTTTTAAATTTCCTCAATGGGTTCCTGTTCTGAGGGGTAATTAACACATGGTTACCGAGTAGATCGTTCTCTGGGATGCGTTTTCATGATAATCGAATGTAAAGAGTTTTATCTCTAAAAACAGATTAGCTTTTAACGCTAGTAAATGGGGCAGAGAGTTTCTTAAAGTAAATCGCTAGTTAATACCACTAACAAGGCTCAAAATAGCCTCACAGTACCACGGTAGCATAATGAGTGTCCCTACATGCAAACCGAAGCATTGAGAACTTTGTAAGTGTACAAACAGATTAATAAGAAGATACTTTATAAAGACAGTACATTATGCGTATACGACAGCAGCCATCTTGAAAAACAGTCTCAACAAGCATTTATACTTGTGTAAATCCAAAAGTGTGCAGTACCCTATCGATTTCTATATCTAGCTATAATACCCGATAGTATAGGTAAACAATATAAATAAAGTTAAAGTTCAAGGTACTATTTGCCTTGTAGGCCTACACGTGCATTTTAAAAACTAACGTTAATTCTGTGTGATTAATACGCGAAAAACAGGGTGCACTCTTAGAAAGGATGTGTTAAAACAGACACAAACCGTGTTAAATTCTGTCACATCTATGGGTGAGTTCTGGGACAACGCGTGTTGTGCTATTTTTTACACATTTACTGTGTTAATGATTTTAACACAGTAAGTGTGTCTGGAAGGTTAACACAAAGATGTGTAAACATGTGTCATATTTACACATTATGTGCTGGCCTTGGCTACACACATTGTGTTAAGAACACATCTAAATTCTTACACAAAACAATTATTTTTATTTGACACAAAAATCATGACAATAAAAAAATTGACTTCAATACATTTATTAACATCAATTCTTTACAATAAAATTTGATTTACAACAATTTATAACAAGTCAATGTATAACAACACATACATTTAAAGACCATTTAAAGCTGTATAAAATGTGGTTTTAGACATTTTTCTAATTTCATTAGGCAACATGACCCACAAATTCCCCCCTCTACTTACTTGGAAAAAAACCGTAAGATAACACTTTGTATCTTGGATTAATATAGATATTACCATCCAAAAAACTTTTCTGAATATCAAGTGGTCTGGAATCTGACAGACCAGAAGGAATTTTTACAAGTCTATACTCTTCCATCTTTCCACAGCATATGAATAAAAGTGATCATCAAAATAAATAACATTTAACAATCCTCACAAAAGCCAACACAATGTTTTTGTACACCTTTGGGAATAGTGAACAAATTCTCCAAAGATTGGTTCATGTTCAGAACTAACCGACAACATCAGAATGCTCCCTGTTCTGTATGTATGTCCACCTACAATTACTGTGTATGACACATGCTCATTTTTTCACATATTTGGTCACCATGTTCCAAAGAACGTACAACAACAGGATATGCATTTGGAACACATATTTTAAGATCTAATGGGTCCCCAAATTCCAACAATACATGTGTTGCACCTGATTCTTGTAAGCCAGAGTCTTAGAGATATTCTTGAAATTGCAAACAGCATGTGCATGTCGTTAAAGGCGACGTTCCTCACTGTGAAATTTTAAGAATTGCGATATCCTACAAGATGGCGGAGCTCGATTGGTTTTCAGGTCATAGTATGTAGGACGTAGGAGCGAGGAGATAAGGAAGCATATTGAGAAGCACCCCATATAAGGCCCAACTTTTATCAATGGAATATTGAGAGATGTCATCATAGATTTGATGTAAATTATGCAAGATTCTGTTTATACAAGATTCAAGATGTACGTATCCCTCATTCTCTCCAAATATGCTGAGATTCAGAGAAGGAAAAACTCTAATCAAAGATTTAGCCAAATTTAGCTTGTCTGCAGTTGAGGGGTAGCTGTTTGAGAAAAGAAAAATGAGAACAACATTACAATGTAAACCAACAAATATCCAAAAGATGAATAGAATTAAGTTACATAATGTGTACTAAATGTTGAATCTCCTTAATCTTACAACCCTCACATTTTTCATGTGATCATTAACATTGAATTCTGTGAGCAGTCATTACCAGTGTAGTTTAAGATACATGTACAATACAATTTAATAAATGGATTAATTTACAATCCATGTTTTGCAACAAGATCACCAACGCAGATAGTGATGATCTTTCTCCTTCCTTCTGTAGATAACACACCAGTGTACTGATATATAGTCAATAAATCAGGCACCTTCTTCGTCAGGAATGACTTTAATGGCAGATGGTCTTCAGCCTAACAACAGATCCATATAATTCAGAAATAGAAACAGTTTTTAAGAACACTTGATTTAGTACAAATAAGTGATTTACTAATTATTAGTGCAGAGCTCACTTGAAAATTTCTGCATAAATATTCTGCATATTAATGACTTGAAGTGGTAGGATGACTTCTGTACTAACATGAACTTGAAATTTGTCATATTCTTGCACAGTTGTTGTAATGTCACAGTCAATGTAACCCTTTTAACATATGATTCATGTAGGCATATTTCAAATGTATTTAATTACCACCTGTTACTAAGTGCTTACAAAATACAATTTTATATTTCATATTCGTGGTGTCTTAAAACAGGGCTGACCCAGCCTGTGTTTGTGCCCTAGACAAGATTTTAGATTGGCTGAGTACACTTATGTTTTTAAGATTATCTCAAATAGTAATACATTTAATACAAATTGTATAATTACTAAAAAGTATACAATTAGTGTACAAAAGGAGAGCACTATAAATACATAATGTAAGTGTACTTTTTATCATCTGACTAGGCTAGATATAAATTTAATTAATACATTTTTTTTTTTTTTTTTTTTAACATTCAGTAAATAATGTTTAGTTTTTATCACATACATTTCTTGATATTGTGGTATCGTAAATACTCAACGAGTCCTTCGCCCGGCTGTATAATTGTCTTATGTTCATTTTTAGATAGGACCTTAACTAAAAATTGATTTCCTCAAGTAAATGAAAACATTTATAATTATTAAATATGAGATTAAAAATCTTACCTGTTTCCCTTTTTTTCAATGAGATGTGCAGTGAAGAACCTTCTCATCCAATGATCTTTTTCTTCAATCGCATCAAAATTTACTTGTTGCAGAATGAAGGCATTGGTTTTGAAATTTGAAATGAACTTTGTTTAAAATCAAGTATTCATTGTCGCAAATTCACTGCAATCGTGGCCATGTCACAAACCATATTCAAAATTTCTCCCCTTGTGTTCAGCAGAACAAAGACATTAACACAGGTGTGGGACAATTAGTAAATTATGACAGAATCATAATTTTTGGATTAACTATTCTGAATTTGCATCAAAGAAGCTAATTTTGTAGTTTCATCTAAACATAGAACCCAGTTTATTGTAAAGTTCCATTAATGTGCAGCAACTGAAGATTCAGGAGTTTGCTTTTGGATGAGAAAAGATCATTTTTGGTCATTGCTTTGGTCAACGACTTTGTCAATATTGATTGACAATGATGATCAGGCATAACATTAATGCTTGTTTTTGGCGCCGTAAAAGCTGTAATTTTGTATAACAAAAACCGGAAAAAACTAATGCACTCTGTAAATTGCGGAGAACGGTTGCGTGATAAATAAGGGAAACTCTCACGAATGCAACATTATGAGCAACTATTACCAACAAATCGACCAACCTTAAGAAACGTCTGAAAGGTATGTGCATCATGAAGAAGCGGGGAAAACACTTTATAAAAATGAATTAGCAGTCACAACGTTACTTTTATGGATATTTTATATTGAATATTACGGCTTCCATTATAAGCATATCGGCTCATAATATAAATATTTGTGTGCTTTAGCCACATTGTTGAACTAGTTAAATTATATCTTAAGAAATAGTCGCAACACACGTTTTTATCAAGAAACTACTGCAATGTGATTTTCTTTTCATGTCAATATTAGTAATATACGTCGATCTTTGGGCTAATTTCGACCAAATTTCGACGGACCAAAAAAATACCAAATTTCGACGGACCAAAAAAAGACCACATTTCGACAGCAATTTTTGGGCTAATTTCGACCAAATTTCGACGGACCAAAAAAAGACCACATTTCGCCGTCGATTTTTGGGCTAATTTCGACCAAATTTCGACGGACCAAAAAAGACCAAATTTCGACGTCGATTTTTTGGCTGAAAGCCAGCCAAGACGGTCCGACTTGATTTAGCCCCAAAAAAGACGTCCAAATGACGTCTAGTGCTATTATTTATAACCTGGGCAGATCATGGATGCCATATTTCACCTGTTCAGCATGGTAATATAATATTATCTGACTATACATGTATTATTTCAGTTAATTAAACTGATAGTTAAATATTTGACCTACCTTAGTTTTGGAAAACAAAACATTTCATTTGTAATTTAGAAGACACCAGGCTTAATGGCAATCAACAACCACATCTTGAACAATATTCTTGATGGGAAGGTCAGAGCAAGAAGTCATAGTTTTGTCAAAGTAAGAATTACTTTTATAATGTTCATTTGAATTGGATCTATCATTTATTACTTAATATACAAAGCAATGTTTAATTCCATTAAATTGAAGTGCACATGGTTTACAAAAATGTGTTTTCCTATCCATAATGTCAGTGATTCCTGTAGCCTTTCTGTCATTTTTAAAATAACATTCTTATAAAAAAGCAGAAGTTGTAATTGGTCCATATACCTGGAGGAAGGGAATCACTGGACTTTCTTTGTAAGTTCTCTTGTTCTAAGTTAAGAATATTAAGTATTATAGTCATGAGTGGCAATGTTTGAAATACCAGAGCATTGCAAACTTTAAAGTGATACACATGCAAACATCATCTTGCAGAGTTTCTTTTTTTTTTTTTTTTGCACTGCAACATTGCTGGTAGAACCATAACCTACCTCAATTCTTTTGGTGAGAGGAAAGAGAGTTGTCAGAAAATAGCTGACAATTGGGGGTATGTACACATGAAAGGTTTCTCTATTTAACTTTTTAACTCTATTTCATCTAACCAGTCCTCTACATATCGTACCATCCTTACAGGATATTTGCCACAGCAAAGGGTTGCCAGGGAACATGGGAACTTTGCACAAGGGAGCATGACATTCAGAAAGATCTCATTTCTTGTGGCATCTTCACAGCTGTGGTACCAAATTTATAAATATTTGGATATTATACTATATATGTAATATATAGTAGTACAATAGTATAGAAATATTGTTGCCATTTTAAAATGCCTCTAAAGTGCATGTCTGTAAATATAAATATCATATTCTCAACCTCAAGTTGTTCCAACTTTGTTGAACAGAAGATTATAAGAATATGTGTAACCAAGTGTTTTTGGGAACCTTTGAGTTCCGTTGTAGGAAAAGAATACTATTTAAATCAATGGTGCCATACAACTGTTTGGTTACAAACATTCTTCAAAACATTAATTTGTGTTCTACAGAACAACAAATCCATACAGGTTTGAAACAACTATTTAAGTTAATGATGACAGAATTTTCATTTTGGGGCTGATGAACCCTTTAAATCGAACATAAAACTTTTTGTCACCTTTTTGTAAGTTTGCAGATGCCATTCTCCGTTGTTTTCTGTGCAATTAATGCAACAATTAATAATGCAACCTTTCATTATGTAAAAGTTGAATTTGAACACTGACTTAATTATATTTTGTGTAGCCCTAATGCATTTGTTTATACAGTTTAAGTACAAAATGAAACAACATCAGAACATGAAGGAAACAAACAAGCAGGTGAGTCTTATTAAATTTTACTTATACTTATAGAAAGTCAAGTTGCATTTTTTAGCAGTGTTTAGACAAGTGCTCCTCAACCAACCAGCCATGGTTCAAATTCATTTAATTTTATCCATCTTTTCTTAAAACTCACTCTTACAAGTGAGAATGTTTAAAATGTCTGGTCACTTTCACAGTATATAGATGTATGCAAAACTCCTTTGGTTTAAGCGGAAATGTTGAACATCCCATATTTAAATATAATAGACAATATTCCTAGCAGCACCATCTTTGAAGCTTTAAAGGGATACACATCCATCTCGTCAGTTGGCAGTATTGACATTTTATGTGTTTTTGGACTGTTCTGTGGACGAAACACTGCAAAAAAAATATTTCCAGTCACAAATCTTCAGACAACATCAGCTTTGGAAAATTCTAAGTGATCTAGGTGCTATATACAGCATTCTGCAACGTATGCCATTGAAAAAAAGTATATTCGTCACAGCCTCGCTTTCAATTCAATTCAATTCAAGTTTATTTATATAGCGCTTTTCACAATGTGTATTGTTTCAAAGCAGCTTTACAGGGGCAAACAGGAAAAACAGATAAGTTAGAACACAGCACAGTGCATGGTGTTTATAAACGAGTAAGATCATTCTAATAAATAATATCTAATTTATAAATAAATAAATGAATGAATGCAGTCTCCCGGTGAGCAGGCCAACACTGCCCTGCTGTGGCGAGGAACCCAAACTCCAATGATTGATTAATGGAGAAAAAAACCTCGGGAGAAACCAGGCTCAACCGGGAGGGCCAGATCCCCTCTGACGTGTCATAGCTGCACTCAAACTGCTGACATGTGATTTAAGTTTAGCATTTAATACCAAATATTGTAACTTCAGCATTAATAAGACAAATAATCCGTCTTTGCTCTTGGTTGGGGATGTTGTGGTCTGAGCTGGGATGGTCTGATGGTCATATTTCTCTTGGCTGGTGGTGGAATTGCCTTAGATGGAGCTGGGATGGTCAGTCAGTCTGCAGCTGTAACTTCAGCATTAATAAGACAAATAATCCATCTTTGCTCTTGGTTGGGGATGTTGTGGTCTGAGCTGGGATGGTCTGATGGTCATATTACTCTTGGCTGGTGGTGGAATTGCCTTAGATGGAGCTGGGATGGTCAGTCAGTCTGCAGCTGTAGCTGGCGTAATCTCAAATTGGGGATGGGCATCTGTCAGTCGTCTGGACACGGTGGAACTTCTTGGGGATGGGCATCCCGAGGCAGAGGCGGAAAGAGAATAAAGAGAATAATTAGCGTAGCTGCTGTTCATTAACTATGCATTATGTGAAGGCTTGGCTGAAAAGATGTGTCTTCAATCTAGATTTAAATTGGGAGAGTGTGTCTGACCCTCGAATAGTATTGATGGACATCTGCTGTCCTGCGCGTTCAAAAATTGGCTTTAAGGATTTCAGATGAATAAAAGTTGAAGTTTATTAAGTTGAATCTCAGCGCTGGGCTTGTCTCAGACAAAAAAAGTCTTCACAGAGAATCAGCCTCGCTCAAACAGTGTACAACATATTTATAGTGTGTATGTGAGAGGGTGTATCTTCTTTCTTCAAGCTGTGCCTCCCCCGAGCGCCTCCACATTTGCTGCTTTCTTTGTCTCCCATGGAGTGATGACCCCCCTCGTGCTTATTCCGGCCGCACCCTTCTTCTTTTACTATCTGCAAGACAGCATATTTCCTCCCCCCTGGTCTCCACATAAACTTGTTTCTTAAAACCCGTTCTTATATGGATATATGCATTGTGTAGGATGACCTCAGGTCAAACAGCTGAGTTGCTTGTGCAAACTGCTGACTCCCAACCCCCACATCCTGTCGAAAATACCATTTTGCACTAATATTTTGAGACCCTACTCAACATAGTAAAATAATGCAATGTTATATAAGGTAAGCAGTAATAAGTAATAATCATATAAAAACACACTCAGAAAATGTAATTGATATAAACCCTTAGATAAAACATATAGAACCCAGATAAAATATATAAAACCCTTCAGTATCAGGAAGGCTATTCCAGAGTTTAGGTGCTACGTATGAGAAAGCTCGTCCCCCTTTGGTGGATTTTGTTATTCTAGGTGTTATCAAAAGTCCTAAATTTTGAGATCTTAGAGAGCGTGATGGGTTGTAACGTGATAAAAGCTCGGTTAAGTAAGTAGGTGCTAAACCGTTCAGGGCTTTGTAAGTAATTAAAAGAATTTTAAAATCAATACGATACTTAATGGGTAGCCAGTGAAGCAATGATAAAACTGGTGTTATGTGATCGTATTTTCTTGACCCAGCTTTCATACCTGTTATGGCGCTGCTCATAATAAGGTCTATTTCCCTACAGAATTAAATGAGTAAAAATATCGACACCCCACTATTATTTTCATTGAGATAATCTGACCTTTTAAAGAACGCAGTTGAGAAGAGCCCAGTTATAGACATAACATATACATACTGTGTATATTTGTATGTATGTACTGTATACACAGCCATGCAAAAAAATCAGACCATTTCAAATCAGCATTTCTTTGTGTATTCTGCAAATAAATGCACATAGAAACAATATTTTCATTTGAAATTTGGGATAAATTCACAGAACGAAACAAAATTATAATTGTACCTAAACAAACATTTATAGGGAAATATAATATATATATATAACTTTGAAAGGGTCTCTTAATTGTTTCCATGGCTATTTATTTACAGTATATATTCCAAAAATGTAGTTACTTGTATTTTGTCTACATTGTCTTTGCAGAGACTGCCAAATGCATAGATGAGGAAGTGGTGGAGAGAGGTTAAGCAAATAGTCTCTTCTTTTATTCATTTATTTTTGACACGGTTACATTTTTTCTTTTGCTGTGTGGCTATGCACACACTCATACACGCACACTGTAATTCATGTTTTATGGGGACATTCCTTAGACTCCCATTGATTTTCTATCAGGCTTATGATATATTCTGTATGCTTGTATAACAATGATTACCATGTGTTTTGAAGATTTTCAACACCTAATATCTAAATTATTTAAAGGAAATGTTGTTCATCTACATTCCCTGAAATAAATTTTTTTGTAGCTCTTGTCATCTTTTACAGATGGCTTCCTTGTAGAAAGCGTACTGAAAGTTTCAGCCTTTCACCAGGCGAAGAGGTAATGTGAAATGATTAGTGTATAGCTGAAATTAACGTAACATTGTACATCACGTTCTGCAGACTACTTTCAGTCATAAAACTGTACCGGATTAAAAAATCTAAAGAATTTCTGATAATGAAATATTGTAACATGTTTAGATGTTGGCAAGGCTTCCTTTGCTTTTTATCAACTGTAGGGTAATGGACCTTCAATCGGTAGAGAACAGGTTACCTAACTGAGGCTGAATTATTAACTGTTGTGGGTTCACAATGTACATTCAGTAAAACGGTGTTGGCATGGCTGATTAGGTGCATTGCTTACTTGATTGAGTTATGCTTTAGTACTGTAGCCCTGATCAAAATACTTACTTTATTATTACAGATATCTAGACTCTACAAGTGAGTTACAGAGGAGATGTTCACCACCTGAGTGTTATTCCAACAACACTGTGGTTTCTTATTTCTTATTCTTATGAGAAACATAGAGGAAAAGCTTACTGGTTTGGGTGTGCAACCCACAAAGCGGACCAAACTGACCTCACTGTGCACTAAACTGTGTGAAGGTAATATTTTCAAAACAAGTGTCTATATAATTTACTTAATATCTTTTTTCTAATCACTGTTTACAATGTTCAATTTCAGATGAATGCAGTGAGCTTGTCAGTGATGTGATGTTCCTGGCAGCCAAGTTTACGCCCCAAAAGAAAGTGGTCCAGGAAATGTGTGAAAACGAGGATATTCATGATTCAATTTCCAAAGCTGAATCCTGCAGGTAAAGTATATTTTTTGATTGTTTTTAATGAGTTTGTAAACCTAAACCAAAAGTTCATGTGATTCAATTGCAGGAAGACCTTACAAACACTTCTGGCAACTTTAAGGAGAAACTGGGAGATATTTGGACTGGCAACCCATGGCCTTGGGCCTGGTTTAATAGGGGGCACATTTGACTTTATTGACTCATGCTTCAAAGAAAAAAATAAAGCACTTAAATCCTCTACAACAGATATGGGAACCACTTAAGGTACAGCAGTTTATTGATACTTTTGTTGTAGAATGTTGTATGCTGTGTTGAAAAGAAAGCTTCTCAACTGCACTTTGCAATCATTTTTGAAACTGTAATTAGATTCTGTTCTAACCACTTAACTAGTTAAGGTACATATATATACCATAAGATACCTATGTGTTGTACATTTAGTCATTTGGCAGACGCTTTTATCCAAAGCGACGTACAGTGCACTTATTACAGGGACAACCCCGCTGGAGCAACATGGAGTAAAGTGTCTTGCTCAAGGACACACTGGTGGTGGCTGCTGGGATCGAACCAGTATCGAACCAAAAAATCTGTGTACAAATGTTAGAACATCCTTAATGAATATTTGTCATAAATATATTTTATACTATATATTAAAATGTAATGTGAGGCCCTGGTGTTATAATTGTTAAAAGGTGACCTCTCTGCCTTGTTGTTGGTTTCGCTGTTGTCATGATAGAATGACCTGCCAAAATTGGACCACAAATCTCCTAAAGAAATCCAGTGATCTTAAGGTAGGTCGATACATGTGAAGTACCCAGACATGCATCAAGCTCTTCACACTTTTTGGCTGACATGCTGTTAAACTCCTCTTCCTGTGAAGAAAACAGTCAAAACATTGTCAAGGTATGCCACCTTATGTTAACACACATTTAAAGGTGTGAAAATTTACTCAAATTGTCCATGTCAATCCAAACCAATGACTTTATTTCTTCAGCAGAACACCATAGATATTGAGACATTTTGAATAATTTTTCTTAATTACATGTAATGAATCTTTATGGGGTCCAAAACATCACACCCCATTGACTTCCATATTCTATTAGGGAAAATGAAACATTCTATCACGGAAGAAAAAACAACATGAATTTGGAATGACATTACTGTGAGTAAAGAGTGATTTCTGTGGGAACATTATTGATTGATAGACAATTGATAAAAAGCACAATACCCAATTACACAACAAAGTTAAACAAAAAATATTAGTATACAACTCAGGATTTATTTCCATGTACTGAAGTGATTTCTAAAGAAATAAAGATATTTATGATTAAAAAATATTACCGTCAAACAGGATTTCATTGACACCAATGCTTGAATCACAGTATTTCTTTGATTCACTGGCATGTTCCCTCCATCTCTTCTAACCATCCATCTATGCACGGCCTAAGAAAACATTCAAAAGCTAGTCATTATGTTATGATGCTTATAATGAGATTTTAAATCATATTTTTTAAAAGAATAGGTCTTTGACTAGTGATGAATTGCTTAATTTTAACTCCATTTTCCTATTTAAAGGCCCAAGATAGGGGGCACGGTGGCTTAGTGGTTAGCACGTTCGCCTCACACCTCCAGAGTTGGGTTCGATTCCCGCTTCCGACTTGTGTGTGTGGAGTTTGCATGTTCTCCCCGTGCCTCGGGGGTTTCCTCCGGGTACTCCGGTTTCCTCCCCTGGTCCAAAGACATGCATGGTAGGTTGATTGGCATCTCTGGAAAAATTGTCCGTAGGGTGTGAGTGTGTGAGTGAATGAGTGAGTGTGTGTGCCCTGCAATGGGATGGCACTCCATCCAGGGTGTATCCTGCCTTGATGCCCGATGACTCCTGAGATAGGCGCAGGCTCCCCGTGACCCGAGGTAGTTCGGATAAACGGTAGAAAATGGATGGATGGATGGAAAGGCCCAAGATATTTACAGAACCAAATATGTATTAAAGTTATACTTTATTCAAAAATGAAAATTCTGCAATCATTTATTCACCTTAGAGTTATTCCAAGTCTGTATACATCTACTTGTTCTGATAAACACAGAGAAAGATATTTGTAAGAATGCTTATTAGCAGACAGATTTTGCCATCCATTGACTTTCAAAGTAGGAAAATACAATGGAAGTCAAAAGTGCCCCAGAACTGTTTGCTGTCTTACATTCTTCAAATATCTTCTTTTGTGTTCAACAGACATGTATAGAGATTTGGAACAACTCGAAGGTCAGTAAAGGATTACAGAATATTCATTTTTGGGTGAACTATCCCCTTAGACCTACCTGGAGTACATGAAACCAACAAAGAAGAACCTTGGCAGTTGGAAAAACTCTTCTGATGGCATAGAGTTCCTTAAGGTCACGGTCAATCATTATCGACCTACACGATGAGGAAATGAGATGGAAATAAAATAGGTCAACATCTGTAGAGTTTGTCAAAATGAAAAGCTTGTGTAAAAAGGTAGTTTACAATTTGCTGTCTTTATGAACGTTTTCCATTCAACAGCCATGTTTGTATTGTACATAGAAATAAATCAAACATGAAAAGCTTTGCCACCAAAATTTTACTACCCTAAACTTCTGACCTGGGAAGAAATCTGGGGTTGTGTTTTGCAAGCTTTTCCAAACAAAGAGCAAGTATGTCTGCCGATTCTTCACTAATAATGAAGTAAGCGAATGGGACTGCTCTTCCAATAGAGTTGGTCAAGAGAAGTGCATAAAATGCATAACCATACGATGTCATGGCCTTGTAAGTAGTGTCCATGAATACCATGGTATGGGGGTGTTCTTTAAGTATATCTTTTTGCCAGGGGGTCTGAACTACAATTATTAGTGGTTGAACTTCACTCAAAGGCTGATAGTAGCAAATGTTTTCCTCCAGCTCTGATGTGACTAGCTTGTCCACACTAATGCAGTCTTTGGCATCAGGAAAACTAAGAGCAATATTGGTCTTCTTGATTAATCGTATATCTTCAGGTGTAACGTAATATCTCCGATTGTATTTTTCCACATGTCCATGGCGCTCTGCCCATTCAACACATTTTAAAAGCGTTTCCGAAATTGACTTTCCTTGATCAAGCCATATTTCAATGAAGGTTAATAACTCTGGTTCAATGCAATTTTTTACTCCCTCTTCTTTCAAGCACACATCATGTCCGTTGTGATGAAGAATTTTGTTGACCACGGCACCTGTGAAACTTCCATCTTTGATTATTTTGAATAACACATAAGCATTGCAAGAATTAGCTCTTGTCTTTGTTGGTTCTCCTTTGCTTTTCCCACTTGCTTTGGAAGATCTTTCACATGCAATATAAAAGTAGTCTTTATGAGTAGACACAGGGGACCTGAAGATGCTCTTTGTTTCCTCTTCCAGTTTCTTAATGTAACACTGCATGAAATCAATCTCCTCTCCAGATAAAGGTATGACCTCTTGAATGACTCTGGCATCCTTTATTTTCTTTAAATTCCTTTTCAAACCTTCAAGCCAAATATTCTCCATTATCCTGGAAAAGTAAAAAAAATAAGATATGATATGGATACATGTTCCACATACAAGAGCACTGTACTGTAAAACTGGCCTATAGACTCCTCCTCACCTGAGAGCAGCAGACTGTACTGTAAAACTGGCCTATAGACTCCACCTGCCCTGAGAGCAGCAGACTGTACTGTAAAACTGGCCTATAGACTCCTCCTGACCTGAGAGCAGCACACTGTCCTGTAAAACTGGCCTATAGACTCCTCCTGACCTGAGAGCAGCACACTGTTTTATATTCACGTATCAACATAAAAATTTAGACATTACAGGAATACCCGTCCTGATAACTGTCTGATTTGCCAGGGCTTTGGAAATAACACACGTGCTCTCTGCGGATAAATGAAACCGCATGTTCGTATGATTTCAGAGCTTGCAGTGTTAAACTATTACTATGACTACTATTATCAACATAATCGCGGCGGACGGATAAAGCAATCGTTTAATAAATGCACTCGATGAATAAATGGCGCGCAATATTGGAAGTGTCAGAGTTGTGCAAAACAAAGCAACTAAAGTTTGGATAATACAAAACTCTACTGGCTAGTTAATATGGCGTTTCTAGTTTAAATGTGATCATTATCATATAACCTGTTATGTTACTACTGATAATCTTTGCAATCAATTAACAAAAAATACAGTACTTACCTTTGAAAATGTCTTCCGCCTCGCTATCGCTAATATCCGTTGATGTTTCTTTTCAAATATGCCCGCAAAATAATGGGTCCCGCCTCCTCTACGATTTCATTGGTTGTCTCCGCGAAACAAAGATTTTTCTTTCTGCCCTCAGAACCTTTGAGTAAGTAAAACTCCTATCTGCGTTTTTAACGAGCAGAGCACCAGCGATTTAAAGGGGACACGCATTAAGTTAACGATTCACACAAAAATATAATTTGACCATTTATTACAGTTTGATTATGATGTGAATATTACAGGATAAGAGGGCTGCTGTTCAGGAAATTTTACGAAAATTAAATATCTGAAAAAGCTACACTGAACGTGTGTTAAGCAGATCAGTTTACACAAAGTGTGTTGAATGGTGTGACAAATGAATAAGATGTGTAAATTGTAACCTACACATGACCACTGTGTGAAACAGATAAACCCTTTCAACACAATTTTGATTAATATTGACACAAAAGGAGTATAGTGGAGTGCTACACATTCCATTCCATTTTCTACCGCTTATCCGAACTACCTCGGGTCACGGGGAGCCTGTGCCTATCTCAGGAGTCATCGGGCATCAAGGCGAGTGCTACACATAATTTGTGTAATTTTTCTACACATTCGTATTAAGAGTGTGATTATTATATATTATATATCATATATTTCGGCAGCTCGAACTTTTCTGGGACAGAATGCTCGAACACGACGGCAAAGCATCGAGCAAAGTTTGCACAATTCATTTTTACAATAATCGTCTGACAAGATTAACGTTATATAAAACTTAAGACAATTGTTTTCAACAGAGATGCCATTTGCTAATAACGGATGGTGGTGCAAGTCTGTCAACTAAATGAATAGCTTCATTTATTAATGATTTAACTCTGTTATTCATGTGTTAAACAAAACAAAACTAAGATTATGTTTTAACGTTATCCAAAAATCTGTTAACATTGTTAACATGAACACTGCTAGCATCCGTAACTCGATAAAAAAAGGAAAGGTAACTTAGAAACAAACCACTGGGACTGCAGATAGCTTAATAACTCTACACTTTTCTGCAACCATACCTCAACTACTTAATAAGCATATTAATAACTTACCGTGGTAAAATTCACATTATCCGTCGTGAAGTTTCGATTCCTTTCCTCTGTGCGCGCCAGTTCGGACTCGGAGCCAAAGACACATGCGCATCAATTATATTGCTGTATTGACTACATTGTACTTCAGTTGATTTTTTGGTGTGATTTGATTAGATGGCGTACACTAACTAAATATTACTTAGGAGATTGTATTTAAATTTACATATGCACTCTAAAGATGGCTGGGTTATCTTTTAACCCATACCGCTGGGTTGAGTCCGTTGGGTTGTTTTGCTGGGTTATTTTTCCACATGTTAAACACTTTTTGGGTAGTTTTAGTTTTCAAGGTGTTGGGTTAACCCGCTGGGTTGTTTCTGCCGCTGGGTTGTTTGAAGAGTCTCGCGCGTTTACCGCCCTGAAGGCGTTAAGTGTACTACGCAACTTTCATTTTAATAATGAACAAAGGGACAAAGTCACTGGTTGGAGCAATTTAAAGGAAGCCTACGTTTTTTAAGTTTTAAGGGAATATTTATTGAAATGGGCAGAATTTTTAACATTTTGCAAGTCTTAACTAACGTTAGTGATGTAATTTTGACGACCAGCAACTGTTACCTCAAATATAAATTGACTCGCATAGTCCTGTGAACATGCGCGACAATGCGAATTAATACAATTTAAGTGAACCCCATCACATGTAAGCTAAGTTATGAACTTTAGTGATAATTTAACAAAATTTGAGTCAAACCGGCGGGTGCCACTCGAGCGCGGTCAAGCATTCACGGTTCAGGAACGCCTCTCTCGGTGTCCACTCTGGATATTAAGCGGCCAGTCAATTATATTGCTCCCTCTGTTTTAAACCAAACATTTCAAGCTTTGTGCATATATTAAAGAAAGACGAGTGTGGTAGCCTGTATTTAATGAGTTGATTTGCTACACGGTTGGTTTCTTAATGTATTAAGTGGTGTAATTCATAATGTATTATACATAATTTATATGTATTTAGTTAGTTTTATTAATTGACATGTGTTGCTACATATTGTGGAGATTTTTATTAGTTATTTTGTAATGTTATTTATAATGCTTGTTAATGTTTGATATGAATTTTTTTATTTATTATAATTAAACCATTTTCTTTAAATCATGCAAAACTAAAAATATTGTTGTTATTGGCTGTAAAAGTTAAAACATTTCTTAACAATTATTTTTACAGTCAAATAAAAATGAATTTTTTAAAATAAATGTCAATTGTCTTGATTGACAATGAAGTACAGAAGAAATTAAGAATAACCCAGCAAGAACAACCCAGAATTAAACACATGAATAGTTAAAATGACAACATTTTGGTTTTTTTCAATAACCCAGCATGCTGGGTTAACATGTGTAACCCAGTGTGCTGGGTTACTTTAACCAAGCATGTGTTCTGTCCAATATTTACCCAGCGCTGGGTTGCCAATTGGGTTGTTTTTAACCCAGCCATTTTTAGAGTGAAGATCAAAAAATCACTTTTTACAGTGAAGGGCAAAGCTCAATGTAAAATGAATCAGGCTAGGGTATGGTTATGATTCACGCTTTGTCAGTTTCTTTATGAGAGCTAAGGGATATTCAACTCTGACCCATTAAATTAGTATATAGTAATTAAGTTACGCTAAACTCGCAAAGATTCAGAGCAATGTAGGCAAAATAAAGGCAATTGCCACCCCAGACGAAGTCCTTGCCACCCCTGTTGCCACCCCGCTGAAAACATTACACTGTTAGATTTTTACGAAAATTTCCCAAATCTCCCAGCAGACGTGAATGCATCCTTACGCAGCACGCACAAGCGTGCAGCCGCAGCTGTTGCTGCTACACTTTTCATTGGTTAAGCTGACACGCAGCACCTTCGTGACGTGCTCCAAATGGCTCCAAAACAACGCCGACAGCACACGGGATCGATGAAGAGCATTTTGCTGGTATGTACGGCTTTTATTGGTATTAAATTAAACGAAGTAGTGTTTTAACGGGAAGTAAGGGAGACGTTGCACTTAGCATTAATACTTCATGAGCATTACTAGTCGTGAAACTGACTGACCAATACTGTCACGCCTGCGTGAATATGCTTAAAACATGTCGTTAGCAAATGTTCAGCAACAATCACAGACATTAGGTAGGCTTATTCATATTGGCATGTGTAATGCAGCACTAATCTTAGTATAACAGACCGTTGTCATGAAAAACAGAGCGTTGCCATGGACGCAGGATTCTAACCGTAGAGACGGAACGGACTATTTTCTTTAGCGGAAGCAATATAAATAGTTTTTAAATCAATAAACTCCCTTTTAAATCAATATGTTGTGTCAAATTATTTATTTATTTGGTAGGTAGCCATGTAATAAGCGGGATAATGTATAGCGAGGCGGTTGTTATAGCGAATACAACCCCTTCAGGCTGATTTAAGATCCCATATTCCATTAATATGGAGGACTTTGTAAAACATTTTGCTTCATCTCACCAGAACCGCATAATTATGCTGTTCTGAATCTGAATGTTTGTATTTGTGAACTTGGTGGTGCCATACCATGGGTAGATGCAGGTTATACCTGGTACAACTATTGAAGTTTATCATTAGAGTCAGTGTTAAAGGGCTCTATGTTTTTTTTGTATTGTTGTTCTACTATTATTCTTGTAGTAAATGTTTGAATGTGTACAACTGCCTAGTCCTGCCTTGTTTTGACAGGTCCAAGTTTACCTCAGTTTTTTCTCTTGGACTTGATTAGTCCAAGGAGCACTTTGAATACTTGTTGTTCTATTTTTGCACATATAAAATTGTGTACATTTTGGAAAATAAACAACTTTAATTTAATCTATATACATTTTGTGGAAAATCATTTATTTTTACCTTGACACCCCTTTGCCACCCCTGTTTTTAAAGTGTAGCTCCGCCACTGTACATATGAACATTAATGCATCAATTTAAACACAGTCTTTAAAGATATATGATAGGGAAATAACACGTATTCATGTATAAAACAGAAAACTAAATTAGAAAAATAATGATAATAATCCCTGATAAATTCTGATATTAATAATGAGTCTAACCATTGTGAATTTATCCAGGTTGTTACATCAAGAAAAATCTAACACCCTAATTCTTTGCAGGACTACATGGAACTGAATTATATAAATCAAATGACATCATTGCATTTCTACAAAATATCAGTACACATACAGTACACTGTCACGAAGTGGTTTGCAGCTTTTCAGCTATAGCGCTCAGATTGTTTGCGTCTGTGCGTCAGCGAATGACATCATATTAACGCGTATCGTACAGCTTCAGGTATCCACATACAGCAATGATGATTTTGTCATCCATTGTTGTTTGGAATTTCTGCCTCCGCTCGCAACATCATATCACCTCACAACTAGAGTAAGCTCCTGATTGGTTACAGTGGCGCAAATCTTCTCCAAAGTTCATATTTTTCAAATCACGCTGTAACAAAATTCATTAAAAGGGAAGGAAGGAGGCGGGAACCGGCAAACATTTAAACATTTAATAAATTAATATAACAGCCGGCGGCCCCTCACGGACGACCGCCGGCGAACAAAACATGAACATAAATATAAATACAAACATAACATAAGTTCGGGCCCGGTCCTCTCTCTTCGACGGTCCGGTCGCTCGTTCCTTTTATATGCTCCCATCTCCTACGTGATTCGAGGCCGGTGTGCGCAAAGCTGGCGCTAATTCACAATTACTCACCGGACTCGAACCACGGTCTCGCCCCGCCTACTCTACTACACACGCGAATGCTAAATTCGTGCCATTTGCAGCCCAAAGCCCCGTTTATACGCAACTCCCCAAACGGACGAGACGTTTATACTTGACGCGTTCGCCGTTGAAATATTGCGTGGATGGCAAGCATGTTGTCATAGATTAACCCATTGTACTCGAAAGAGCAATGTTGATAAATATTTTTTTAATGCGTAATAAAATATAATACAGACACATTGTTTTGTGGTGCATAGAATACTTTGCTGAAGTGAATAATAATTAAAAAACATTAAAATTACCCAAGAAAAGTTAAGTACACAAAATGATGTTAATGGATAACTATAGATTAACCTAATTCGGGAGAAGCCAGAGCATATAAATAAGACCGGCTGGTTCGCAATCAGCAATCATAGACCCCACCCTATCAGCTTAAGCGAACCAGCACATACGTAGAGAAAGATTCTTACCTGAAGCCATCTCTAAAGGATTACACATCTACACATCACAGGAAGGACGTAAGGTATTTAAGGGATCATACGGGTTTTCAATTGATGCAGTCACGCAGCAGGGCCAATCCGTGAGGCAACATTTCCAATTACATCTTCCCGCAGATTAGGGAAGCGATTCCGTATCCCCGCTTGTTTACGTCGCGCAAGTCACCTCGTTCGTTCCCACATGCAATTGCTGCCGGCTCGCTGCTAAACGCCAGCTCGTTGCTACACTAGCTCGCTCCTACACGCCTGCTCATTGCAAACGCGAGCTCGCTGCTACACGCCGGCTAATTGCAAACGCTAGCTCCCTGCTGACGTTTGCTAAATGCTAACGGGGAACGAGCGTGAAGACACCGGCACCAGTAAACATATGCTAGCACGCCTAACAAGATCGCCGTGATTCGACCCAATCCAATAAAGATACGCTCAATGACAACACGTAAACGTTTCAATGGCTGTGCAATAATTTTGGGGGAAACGATTCACTCTGTCGTTCCATGCAGCAACGTTGACTCCAATCAACCCCAAATTCCATGACTCAATTCCGATAATTCACAATGTATGAGAATGTACATGATTATAAACTGACTTTACTAGTGTTTGAACAGCCAAACTAGCTGTCACGCAAGAAGCTGGGTGAGTTCAATCTTTTAATACATTTAGATTTATCCACTGTCATTCCGCGGCGCCACTGCACTCAAGATTGGCATATCGCTGGCTAGCACGGAACCGTGCCGTTCAGCGAACGTCAGTCATACTATTGTAAAACTTCCGGAGATTAGTAACATAATCGGCACTTCCGAAAGGGATTGCTGGTTAACAAATGTGTCCGTATCCAACGGGATACGTTTCTACTCAGGGTGTCATTCCCATTTACATCTTGCCCAAATAACGCACGCACCCGTTACAGTTAAAGGTGCAGTTTGTAACAATTTCGCAGTAAACTATCCCTAAACCACAAGCAAGTGTTCCATATGGTAAATACTCCGTTGAACAAAATATATATCTCAAATTATTCTTTATACTTGTAAATCGTGTTTGTCACCACCTTTCTGACGTAGAAACCGCATGACCACTGTGTCTTGGACAAAGGTGGAAGTAGTGTCCAGCGTCTAGTTAGCCACAAGCTTGTTACAAGCAGTAACTTATATATGGACCACAAATATATGCAATATAACCATAAACTTTATTGCTCTACTTAATACGCTAACATGATTTTTCGTTCCCGTCTGATCGATGGCAGTCAGCGGTGAAGACAACAGATCCCATCATTCCACGCGCTTTCACAGCGTCAAGCTACGGCCTGTTGTTTACATCGTGCACCATGTAGTGGCGGTTGTTACAAACTGTAGGGTTAAGCTACAGAACAGGGGCACGCAGCAGTATATTTACCAGTTGCTTAACCGCAAGATCTCTATGGTATCTCGTCTGCCAACCTGAACACAACCGCATCTTGGAATCGCAACGCAGTCACAATATTAACTCTGAAATAATTCATTGTTTTTTGACCCACACAGTGCGCACATCAACTTAAAGATACATGAGCATTCCACAAGTCGGCTAGCCTAGGCCGCGCTCCAGGTGAGCCATTGTCGATGCCAGTTGGGGGGCAGACGGGACATTTCCCGCTCCCTCGCACGGCAACCGCCAGCACAGCTCGAGCTGGCCTGCAACAGCACTGTCCGGTCCGTTTACCCGCTAAACATCACTCCTCCACCTATCAAAGCACCCGCCTCATGGCCAGCGGATCCGCTACTAACAGCCTTAGCTTGCCAGGATGCCGTCACCAGCCTGAGGAAGCACCAGTTGGCCGCTCCAGCGGAAGC
The DNA here is from genome assembly GCF_015846415.1 of Triplophysa dalaica. Taxonomy (NCBI): domain Eukaryota; kingdom Metazoa; phylum Chordata; class Actinopteri; order Cypriniformes; family Nemacheilidae; genus Triplophysa; species Triplophysa dalaica. Next base: position 10,858,627 of record NC_079547.1, on the reverse strand, counting down.
CACAACTACCCTCATCTCTGCGACTCAGGCAACGTCTAAGCATTCTTTGTGGACTACTGTCCCCTCTCCGATGCCTTTAAACGCTCCGGTTCTGGAACCTCCTCCGGTCTCTAACAGCATCAGGGCGCAGATTTTAGTAGAAATTCAGGCTGCTTGCACCAGAGGCAGACCAATCACCAACGCCGGTCCCTCCCCTTTCGGCCTTAATATTCAATTAAATCATCATCTAAATACCTTGCTAACAGCCTCCAGAATCTCAATCATCCATGCCGTTTCTCAAAGGACCCAACGGACATACCTCACGGCTTGGAGGAACTTCAAAACGTTTCACCTCTCATACAACATCCCCTTCCCAGATTCTTCCCTCCTCTCTATCACGTCATTCATATCCTTCCTCAATAACACAAAGCATCTCCAAGCCAGCTCCATCAAAGTTTACTTGAGTGGGATCCAATTTTTCACAATTGACGTTCAACGCACCTTCCACAGACATAGGAAGTTCTCAGACATCCATGTTCCTCAAGGCTATCCAGAGAACCCAACCCACTCCCCGAGATGCCAGACAACCCATCACCTTAGAGGTCCTAACCAAATTAATCTCTAATCTTCGCAAGGTTGGAATTCACTACTACATCTCACTTCAACCCTTCAGTTCATCTTACCATTTCTGAATTGTCCATACTCCATTCTGACACAATCTCGTTCTTGATCAAGCATAGCAAGCAAGCGAGACAGACCAGGCCAGACGAGGTCATCTGCTCACCTATCCAGCCGTTCCAAACCCTGGCAGCATACATCCCCTTAACATCTCCATCTGACCTACTCTTCATGGACGATTCTGATCGCCCCGCTTCTTGTTTTTGGTTCATCTAAAACATCTAAAATCGGTGCTGTTACAACTAGGCATCCCAGCGGATCCATTCTCCACCCATTTATTCCGCATTGGCGCGGCAACCACTGCCGGCCAAAAAGGCCCAAAAAGAATGTCTTTACTCCCCCTAGATGAATCCCTGTTTGTCTCCCTTTTGTCTTCCCGGAAGTATTGTGCTTCCTCCCTCACTCTGCCGCAGCAGAACGTCTTCCCTTCCCCAAAATTCCCTCGCATGCTTCCTCTTCCCCAGAAGCCAGCATCGCACCACACGACAGCCCCCGCAGCTTTATCCCTCACTTTGCCGCTGCAGAACGTCTTTCCTACCCCCAGCTGACCCCTCCCCGCATGTTTCCTTCCCCTTGTCCCCTTCCCCCGAAGCCAGTATCGTATTGTGCGACCGCCCCCGCAGGGGCCCGTGCTTCATCCCTCACTCTACCACAGTGATCACTCCCGGGTTTCCAACAATGGCTCTACAGCAGTTGACGCCAAGCAGCTCGAAGACAGCATCGCATTAGCGAACACCCCCACAGGAGCACATTGGTTTATACTTCTCTCTGCCGCAGCAGAACGTGTTCCACACCCCCACCCAAGCTACAAGCCAGTGTCACCGCAGTGATCACTCCCGGGTTTCCAACAATGGCTCTACCGCAGTTGACGCCAAGCAGCTCGAAGACAGCATCGCATTAGCGAACACCCCCACAGGAGCACATTGGTTTATACTTCTCTCTGCCGCAGCAGAACGTGTTCCACACCCCCACCCATGCCAGAAGCCAGTATCGCCGCAGTGATCACTCCCGGGCTTCATACTTCTCTCTGCCGCAGCAGAATGTGTTCCCTCGCCATACTAGAAGCTAGCGTCACTGAAGTGACCGCCCACAGGCTTCCAATCTCCACTCTGCCGCAGCAGATGGCGCGCATCTCAAAGCTAACTTGCCGCAGCGAGTGCCCCAGCAGGGGCCATTGCTTCAAACTTCTCTCTGCCGCAGCAGAACTTGTTCCACCCCATCCGTGTTAGGAGCCGGAGTCAGCGCAGTGACAACCCTCGGCCTTCCAACCCTCGCTCCGCCTCAGCAGATGCCAGGCATCATGAAGACCGCATCGCCGCAGCGAACACCCCCGGAGGGGCCTATTCCCCCACATTGATTATACTTCTCTCTGCCGCAGCAGAACGTGTTCCAAACCCCCACCCATGCTAGAAGCCAGAGTCACCGCAGTGACCGCCCCGGTCTTCCAAACCATGCTCTGCTTCAGCAGCCGACATGCATTTCGAAGCCAGCATCGCTGCTGCGAAAACCCCCACTGGGGCCCATTGCTTCCTACCCATGCTCAGCAGACACCATTCATCCTCAAAGCCAGCATCGCCGCAATGACAACTATGCTCTGCCACAGCAGACGTCTTTCATCAGGAATTTTGCTTCATCGCAGAGTTCATTTCCACAGAGGCCCATGTTTCCATTCACGCTCTGCTGCAGCATAGGCCATGCATGCTCATGCCAGAATCACCGCAGCTACTGCCTCTGCAGGGGCCTGTGGTTCCAACTCGTGCTCTGACGCCACGTATTTCGAAGGTAACTTTGCTGCAGCAAATGCCCAAGCAGGGGCCCCAGTGCTTCAAACTTTTCTCTCCCGCAGCACAACGTGTTCCACCCCATCCGTACAAGAAGCCGGAGTCACCGCAGTGACCACCGCTGGGCTTCCAATATTTACTCTGCCGCAGCAGATGTTACGCATTTCGAAGCTAACATGGCTGCAACAAATGCCCCGCAGGGGACCATTGCTTCCTACTCACGCTCTGCCTCAGCAAACACCTTTCATCCTCAAAGCCAGCGTCGCCACATCGACCTCCCAGCAGAGGCCCGTGCTTTCAAACCATTCTCTGCCACAGCAGACAGGCAAAAGTCACCCTGCCGAAGGTAGCCAACCTTCCAGCTTCGTTGTGCCCCAGGAACGTGATCATAATTCACGATCACAGAAGAACTCCCTCAGAAATTCACTTCCAGAGGGCATGACAACATCTGCTAAATCAGGACCTGCACGACCCCCCAGCCAATGGCGACCGCAAGCCACCATCCAGGAAGCCTTTCTTTCAGCGGTTTGTTTTTGGGGAGTATGCGCTACCTGGCTGCTGTCCAACTCATATCCTTGCACTTTTTGGGGGGTGAGTTCTGGGTTCGGCCATTTCCGAGCTCAGCACACTCGCCCCTATAGGGGGGCGGGAGCGTTCCGGGATCGGATGGAATCGGCGAGCTCGGAACCTGCTCCCCGGACAGCACGCCAAACACGCATACTTTTACTACCCCTGCTATCTTCATGATCTGCTCAGGTGAACTCGTGAATAGACAATTAAAAAATTACATATAAAATATAAGTCTAGCTGACTGACTAGTCGCACCTCGCTTGTTTGATCGTTCCTCAAAAAGGCGGTCCTACTGTCTTTTTCCTCAATCACATGTTCGGAAACGGCGCGTGATGATGAGATGTCCCTTACTACATTGGAGGGTGACTGACTGGTATTTTTGACCCCGATAATTCCTTAAAGCTCCCTCCTTCAGGGGGTCGAGATCAGGAAAAATCGGACGTCAAAAATGCCGGCCATGCTTTCCCGGGCCGCCGTGAGCATGGGGCAGCAGTGGACGCACTGCCCCTCTCCTAACCCTCGCAGCTGGATACGCGGTACCCCGGGTTTTGCGCGCGTCTCCAAGCCAGTGCCGTGTATACCGGAAGGTCATGAGGAAATCTGTAAGAGTGCTAACGCCCCCTTCTCGGTGCGTACAAGTCAAACTAGTTCAGTCACCCTTTCTTCCCCTGTTGGTGGGTCAGCTAGAGGATATGTCGATGTCCCCCTGGGGGGGTCGATCTAGACTCCTGTCCAAAGCATGTGGGCTTTCCGGTGTCTCTGATGCCGGGAGCTTGCAGAGCTGCCCCTTCTCTTCACGCAGTGGTCCAGGCTATGGCGTTGAGAGAGTCCCAAGAGGGCAAGACCGACCTAGCGCTTATGAAGGAGATCCGCACTGCCACCAAATCGCTTATGGGCGACTAGGTGACAACGCGGGCCCTGGGTCGGACAATGTCCACACTTGTGGTCTGTGAGAGACACCTCTGGCTTAACCTTGCATAGATGAGTGACACCGGGAAGGTACCTATCGTGCAAGGGGGCTGTTTGGTGATACGGTCAACCTCGACAGTAGAAAGCAGACAGAGGATATCAAGCATATCCTCCCCTGCCACGACTCGACCCCCTCAGGCTGTCGAGATTCCGTGCACCGTCTGCTCCCCAGCAGCCTGGTCCTCTTTGATGTTCCCCGACTGCGGCCACCTCATTCAGCTGGCCCACCGGAAGAAAACCTTAAAGAGGAGACCACCACCCTGTCAGCATCCGTGGCGGGAGCCAAAGCGGTTCTCACAGGAAGACCCCATGGAGACCGAGAACACGTTCGGCCTAGACCCCAGGTTTGGAGGTCCATCAAGGACGGTCCTGCCCCGTCCAAACAGCCCACTTCAAAGGGTTCTCTCAAAGCTGCGCTCACCCTCTACATGGCAGTGTTCGGCAACTCGACATTGCGTCATTGCGAGACAAAATGTTGAGGATAAGCAGCAACACGCTGCACTCTCACAGACAGTGCACGTTGCTAAATCATCGCCAGGCAGGCAAGCAGGGCTGCTCGCCCCCCGGGGGCCCCCCCACAGTGGGAGAACCGCTCTTACAGCCATTGAACCCCCCGGGAGGTTGATGAAGTAGATTGTCCCCTCCCGGTCCCCAGGAGTCTGACAAGACTTGCCCAAACCGCCACGCGACTAAGAGATATGATCCTTCTCGGCAACACTCGTCCCTCTAGCCGTGATGTTCAACGGGTGGTGACCCGTACTACATCTTTCTCAAAAAAATGGAGGGTTGCTAGATCTGCAGACCCAGAATAAGGAAACTACTCAAGCTGCTGGTCGGGATGCTTACGCAAAAGCGCATCTCGACGTCTCCGGATGTCAAAGATGGGTTCGTGGCAATTCACCTGAGCAACACTTAATTTCATGTCTCGATTCTCGAGAAGAGGTTGGGCATGTCAGTACAGAGTCCTCCCTTTCGGTCCGTCCCTTCCCCACGAGACTTCACAAAGATCGTGGAAGCAGCCCTCAATCCCCTCAGGAAGAGAGGTGTGCGGGCACTAAACAATCTTGATGAGTCTCTAGTGAGATATGTTATGTGCAAACAGGGACCTATTGCTCTGGCACGCAGATAGATTGGGACTACAGGTCAACCAAAAAAAGAGAAAAGAGGCTCTCCCCCGTGCAGAGCATTCTCATTCTTGGTGAGGAACTCAACTCTGTCGCCACATAGCGCGTCAGACTACAGAGCGCACTTAGTCAGTGTTGAACTGCCTGAAACATTCCAAGCAGTAAGCAGTCCCTCTGAAGAGGCTCCTGGGACACATGACATTTCTCGTCGGTGGTGGTACCCCTTGGGTTGATGCACATGAGACTGCTCCAAACACTGGCTACAGAGTAGACTTCAGAGGAATGCGTGGCATACCAGCAGCAGGCGGATTGTGATTACGCCTCTCGGCCGACACACCCTAACCCCTTGGTCTTAAGCAGCACGCTCATTCCCCACCTGCGGGGGGCGCAACCCCACGGTGAGGAAACCAGCGTCCATGCTGCCTCCTGGAGACCTTTTCCTCGGGAAGGCATGTCGACAGACACCTTCGTGCAGTGTTGATGGAGCACTGTGCAACGGGCACACAGTCTCAGGGTGAGGACGGTGCCATGCCTGTCTTGGTTACGACTGTTACCTCAGTTCCCTGATGGAGGGAACAAGACGTTGTGTCCCTTATGTCACAACACGTAGAGTTGATAGGTTCTCAAGGGCGAACCCCATCTGTCAGTTCGACACAACGTCTCGTTCCCTCTATCAGGGAACTGGGGTTACAGATGTAACCAAGACGTTCCTGGTCCAACCTTTCCAATCTCTTTAAAAGAACATCCTCATTGTGCCGTTTTCTCTTCCTGAGATGAGGTGAAGGTGAATATGTATCTGTGCAGGGAGAAGTTGTATATCTAGGTGCAGCAGGAGACAGGTCATGGGAAACTGGTAAAGTGTAAACTGGTAAAGGAAGTGGTGAAAGCACTGTTTAGGAGGATGATGATGATGACGACGAGCAATTTTCAGTAGTGCTGCTTTCCAGCACTTCCAAACTGCTTTCCAGCCAATGATTGGGGGCCACACTCTGTTCCTCCTAAAAGAAAAAAAAAAGAAAATGAAACATTAAGTATCAGATGTGTTAAACAATGTAAACACCTCACTTATCAGTAGATACAAGCTAAACAATAGTATGGTACAATATTGTGCTATTTTAAGCTAAACAATAGTGCGTTTTCTTAATATATTTCTCCATTGTTTGCAAGAGGATCACTGCTTTGAACGCTTCTGCACAAAAACTCTTTTCTCTGTACATTTACGTAAATCTGATAGCAAATGTGGTACTCTTCGACCTTAAATCAGAGATTTAGCAGCTGATATAACAATAGACATGCTGTTGTGTGGTTTCGTAATTCACTCACCTCATCGTCAATATTCTTATTTGTTCCCCGTATTCCCCACTTTTACCCTGACCTCTCTTTTTGGCCTTAACAAACTTGTCTCGTAGATTCTTCCAGACCTTCTTGCAAACACATTCTTCCTTCCCCATGTTGGTTGGAATTTCACGGCAGGAGTTATTTGCCATCTGGCTGTCCTTTTGATCACGCATAGATGGATCATAAATATGTCTGTACAGGCGCACCTGTTCAGCCAAAATTTCTTCAAAGCTGTTCATGTTGACTGCGGCGCCGCACGAACTGTTCGCTCGAGTCACAAAAACTGTTGTGCACCCCGCTACGCAAAATGAGCTTGTGCTCACACAAAGCGAACTTCCGCAAACACCACGATGACGTCATATTTGGTGAGGGCACCCAAGCGAATTAGCGGATGTGTCGAGTATAACCCAGCCTTCATTCGCGTGAATCATGTCATTCACGGCGCAAGTTGGTCTATCGCGTCTTTGCATTGACTTAACATGTAAATCACTCGCGCTGAACATTTCATTCGCGTTTGGTCTGAACACACAGTAAGAAGGATTTTATAGCTCACTGCTAACGCTAACTCGCTGCCACGCTGCTAACTCTAGCTCACTGCTAGCGGGACATGAGAGTTCAACCCGAATTCCATGCCTCATTACCGATTCTTACTATTTATAAACTGAGTTTTTCTTGTGTTTGAACCGCTGCCCAGGCTGCTATTCAAGAAGCCGGGTGAGTACAATATTTCTACTTAAAAATTCTATTTAGTTTAATCCTCTGTCACCCCGCGTTGACACTGGCGTATTCAGGCGCGAGATATCGCTGGCCGAGGAGGTGCGCCTGTACTGTTCAGCAAACGTCAGTTGAGCCGAACCTAAGTTTCTGGAGATAAGTAAATATAATCGGCGTTTCCGCAAGTGACTGCTGGTTAACTTAAATCTATCTGTATCATCCAGTGATATACGTTTTCTACATAGTGTGCCGTTCACATTCACTTCTTGTTCAAAACAATGCACGCAGCCATTACCTTTTATCTAACACAACAGCGGTATGCATCAGTATCAGTTAGAATTTAGAATTCATACTTGTAATCAATGTGTCTCATGTACAGCTACTTTGTAACAATGAAAATGGTAAAAAGCGCTATATAAATAAAGTTGAGTTGAGTTGAGTATATTTGACCGCCTTAACAACAAGATCTCCTTCTTCTCTTGTCTGCCAACCTGGACAAAAAAGGCATCTTGGACTCATGATCCCAGAATCAAATGTCAACTCTGGAATCATTAATTGTTTTCGACTCATACATTTCCGCACAGAAATTTGAAGATATAACAGCATTTTTTATTGAGAATGTTTGGGTAACGGCAACATGGTCACTCCATCTGCCAGCACCGGTATCACCAGACTTCATCACGATCCATGTAAACTTGCAATGGTCGTTTTAACCTTGAACTTCAGTGAACGCACACGGCCTTTTTTGCAGTTACATTTCTACGCTCACAAACTTTGCAATACGAAACTAAACATCATCGCATACCTGGCAGTCATATGGGCTCTTGGGCGGCCCCTGGCCAGAAAGCGAAAAAGTCCCCTGATTTTCAGTATCAGGTTACGGCTACACGAGACTACATTTGATCACAACCACGGCCTGGTCGAACCCCTGCTCCGGCTCTCACGAGAAAGGGCCTACGGTTGTCAGGCTGCAGTAGCTGGCCTAGAGTTCTCAGGCTGCAGTAGCAGGCCATCGACAAGCCCGGGCTGTGCCCCTGACTCCGGCCCACGATCGGCCCTGGCTGCCTCCTCTCCAGACCTTCCATTTGCCCTTGCCTCCGGCAGCCACCTCCCTTACGCATATCTCTTCCTCAGGCCCGCCCTCCCTTCACGCTGGCATCTGCTGCTCCGATGAAATCTCACCTTACGCCCTGACTCTGGATCTCAGCTTCCCAGCACCACTTAAAACCTCCAGGCAGCTCTATTAAAGTGTACCTAAGTGGAAATTCAAAATCTCATCTATGACACTCAGCTCTCAGACATTGAAACTCATTAAAGTCATTGAAGAGCCCAGCCCATTCACACCGCAAGTCTACCCTCCGCACCGCACTCTACCCATGCTCGACACCATGATCACAATAGCCTTCTTCAGGTTCCTCAGATGCTCGGAACTAACCACCATTTACAGCTTCAATTCGAGCGGCCCTGGTAGCTACAGCCCCGGCTTGGATGCAGCAATTGAGACCGCGGCTTCGCTACGAGGCCGCCCTATTCTCCAGGCAAACCAGTCATTTCCCTTTCTACACCAATTCTACAGAAGCCAGTATCGCCAAAGCGATCGCCTTCACAGGCACCCATGCTTTCAATGTGTACTCTGCTGAAACAAGTTCCACTTCTACACAAGCCAGTGTCGCCGCAGTGACCTCTGGACGACCAGACGGGACCGGCTCGAATGCATCTGTAAGGCCGGACGATGGTACCGGCTCGAAGGCCTCTGGACAAACGGACAGGACCAGCTCGAAGGCCTCTGGACGAACGGACGGGACCAGCTCGAGGGCCTCTGGACGAACGGACAGGACCAGCTCGAGGGCCTCTGGACTTGACCGGCTCAAAGTCATCTGGACGAACGGATGGGACCGGCTCGAAGGAAAGGGATCACTTCAACTCACCCGATAGCACAAACCGACAAACTCCTCTGCGTAACTCTCCAGAGGCCGGCCATACTGTTTCATGTTCAACAGGCTTGCCTCTGAAGAGAAAATACAGTCCAGTTCTGGTAGGATTGACATCGTGATTTTTAGGTCTAGTCTTCTGTAACACTTGATCAGATGATCAACGATGCAACATAGAGAGCTGAGGTACAAATGTGATATTCTAATGCAGCGGTTCTCAATCCTGGTCCTCGCGCCCCCCCCCCCCAGCTCTGCATATTTTGTATGCTTCTCCTACCGTTTCGGAGGTTTGTTCAATACGCCCGCAAGAGCCCTGCGAAGTAAACATCACTAGATATTCGAGGACCAGGGTTGAGAACCGCGGTTCTAATGAAACCAGTTAAACTGGGTATAGTTCAGGTATTAAGCATCCAATGAAACAAAAGACTATCCAACAGGGAAGTCTTGTCTAGTTTCACATTGAAATTCTAAGCATTCTCTATGTTTGGATATCTGTCATTGCCTTGCCTTGCCATGTCTTTTCAGTGCTAATTTTCACTGAATGTCTTTAGTAAACAGAGGTATTGGGAGGCAAGAGGTGTTTGTGCTGCTGCAAGCTGCTGGTAAATCTGGCTCTTAATTTCAACTGGTATACCATTTCTTATTCTGGCAAATACTAATCAGATTGACAGACTTTACACAAGTTCTGAGAGTAAGTTGGCATTGGTTTTTGTGGGAAGGTGTTCTTGATTTATGTCTTACAGCAAAACAAGTGCCAAAACCCTCCCAACTCACTATTTACAGCTGTGGAAAATATAAAGAGACCATTCCAAATTTGTGTTTAATCAGCGTGTCTATGTGTATTGTGCTCATACCAATCAAACCTCTGGAGTGACAAAGTCATTCCAATCAAACCTCAGGAGTGACAAAGTCATTCAACGTTAAAGTCGGACAGCATGACAGCACACATGAAAACTGTGATAAAAATCAAGGTTGTGAAAAAATATATATATTTGAACTTTTCCTAAATACGTGTAGTGTATTACTATATTATTACAATAGTATTGCATATTTGTTTAAAGGGAACTTGTTTTCTTTGAAGTGTCTAAAGTCTAAAAAATTGCAAAGCTGTTTTTTAGACCTTTGTTTCTGCGGTTTTTATTTTCTGCAAATAAAGGCAAATAGAAACAATACTTTTATTTTAAATTTGGAAGAACTATTGTTAGTAGTTTACCATCAGAAATAGTTCATCACATTATGCAAAAAAAATCTCAAAAATAATCATAATTATTGCCACCCTTTAAATCATTTTGGCAACTTCTTATCTCAGTGTCATCTCTTATAATGATTGATGAGGCTGCTCCTTTGGGCTTTCTTGGATTTCTTCATAAATTGGTCATAAAATGTGTTCTTATCTTCATTTAAGTCACAACAATAGAGAAACACAGTCTGCTTAAACTAATACCGCACAAACATTGTACGTTTTCATGTTTTATCACTGCTCTGATGACGTGGTTGTCGTGCGACAGTGGTCCAGATAGATGGAATGGCTGAAGCAGAATAGCCATGCTGGTGATAGACGAATTTTTGGCCTGAGTATGTCCAGGGCTCGCTGCAGCAGCGATGTAAGTCAACATCAGAAACAACACATGAACAACAGGTGAGAAGACAGCCTTCAATATTCTGCTAGTCAGTTGTAGAAAACAACTTGTAGCCGCAAGTTGTAGCAGTAGTATCCTCAGCAAAAATCCATCCAAAAATTAAAAGAAGCTTCGTCTTTGATGTTTAAAAACAGTCCGCGAAAAGGTAAAAAGACAAATAACTATGAAACTGTTAAAACATTAAAATATTAACCAGAAAGCATATTTTGCGGCCAGCGTCCTCGTCGACTCCAGCTATACATGAAGGTGTGACATGGACAGTTGATTGCTGTTTGATCCGTGGCCGTCAACCACATACAGTGTTCCCACCAAAGACGCATGGCACAACGCACTCACTCTCATGCACGTCCCATTTATACACCTCTGTCTCTCTCTATGGGTCTCCAGAACTTCCAGTCAGATGTGAACATGTCACAGGTCATCCATGCGTTTGCAGCCAGTCTGACAGTCTTACTGAGACATGGATTCGTCCTAAAGACTCAGCCACACTCGCTGCTCTCTCCACAAACTACTCCTTCTTTCACTCTCCCCGCCAAACTGGAAAAGCAGGAGGCACAGGTTTGCTTATCGACAGTAATTAGAAATATTCCAGACTATCTTCCGTCTGCAACAACTATTCATTTGAATACCAAGCTGTTAATATCACTTCTCCCACTCAGCTCAGTGTTGTTGTAGTTTACCGCCCCCCAGGTCCTCTTCACAACTTCATTGAATAGTTAGATGTGCTGCTCTCATCATTGCCGGATGATGGCGGCCCTCTTGTAGTCTTTGGGGACTTCAATATCCACCTGGAGAAACCCTATGCTTCTGACTTCCACACCCTCATCGCCTCGTTCACATGCCTCGCCAAAGCCTTTACCCACAGATCAGGAAACCAGCTTGATCTCATCTACTCCCATAACTGCACCACAGATAACATTAAATTCACACCTCTTCACATTTCTGATCACTTTCAACATGCTCCTCCACTATACCAACACCACCGCCCATTTATTTTACATGGACCTTTCTCCTCAGCCCACTTCATCTTTGACTGCTGAGGATTTTGCTTGATTTTTCGCTGAGAAAACATCATCCATTAGCAAACAATTCTCAGCAACTCAGACCTTATTACACATTACCCTTATTTCAAACATTGGACTCTCCTCTTTCACTCCATTGACTGACACTGAAGTCACCAGACTTCTCTCAAGCCACCCCACCCCACCATCTCGTGCAACATGATCTCACCATCCAAATTGTCAATACCACAATCACTCCTTCAAAAACAGCCAGGAACCTCAGAGTCATATGTGATGAACAGCTGCCCTTCAATGATCACATTGAAAAGACAAAGAGGTCATGCCGATATGCCCTATTTAACATTAGAAAGGTTAGACTCTATCTTACTGAGCACTCGGCACAACTCCATGTCCATGCTCTGGTAAACTCAAGGTTGAACTACTGCAATGCTCTCCCTGTTGGTCTTCCTGCAAAGGCTATCAAACTGCTCCAGCTGGTTCAGAAGGCAGTAGCATGCCTCGTGTTCCAAAAGGGCTCATGTGACACCCCTTTTCATCTCTCTCCACTGGCTACCGGTTGAAGCCCGTATCCTATTCAAGTCACTAATGCTTGCCTATAGGACTATCACTGGATCTACACAGGCATACTTTCACACCCTCCTACATTCCTACACCCCATCAACATCCCTGCATTCAGCAAACGAGACGGCGTCTTGTATTGCCTTCCCATAAGGGCAGTAAATCGCTTTCCCGCTCATTCTCATTCACAACTCCTTCCTGGTGGAACATTCTTCCTAATTCGGTCCGGTCAACCGCATCTCTCACAACATTAAAAAATCTACTTAAAACCCATCTCTCTTGAATACTTGACTGATAAATGAGAAAAAATCAGCGGATACCAGAAAAAATATTGGTACTCTTACTAGGTCTTTAAAAAATTGTATTGGAGCATCCCTGATTTAAATTATCCTCCTCACATTTCCTTCAGAAAATATAGACACATGTCCTATTTCAGGAAGATTTGAAACATCTTCAGTGGATTGGAACTTCTCTGTTTTTGCCCTTATGGGCATTGCTATTTTGCAAAGCTCAACCATCTTTTGGTGCACATCAGTAATCTTTTTTAGGGAATTTGGGCTTTGTGTTATCTTTATATTTAACATTTATTCTCACACGAAACAAGTTAAGGCTTGATGGTTTTACAAAAAGTCTGGTGGTGATAATAATTGTGGTATTAGAGAATTTTTTTTATTTCGAAATGTAGTATTTCCCCACTTTCAATTGTGTTACTTCAATGAGATGTTAGATTTTTGTAGATTCATACAGATTTATATGTAAAGCCATCTGTCTTTGTATAGAGAAAAATATAAGGTGATATGCCCCCCACTATAAACAATGCATATTAATATTGTCAGCATTCTTTGCTCGTACTTACCAAGGTTGTCAGTATTTCTGCCCATGACTGTATGTATATGTAAATGCTAAGCCTTTCTTTGCCATAACCAGCTGCAAGTAACAGTAATACTGAACCATATTATGCAATGCATTAATTTCCTGTGGCAAACATTGGATAATATTTGTGATACTTTTTGTCAAAACACATGGTTTAGATGGTGACACCCTAAAATTTGCAGAAGTACACAATACTCATGAGAACTCTTCAAGCTGAGCACATATCCTTCCTGAAGTTCTAAGTAAATATTGTGAACACCTGCTGCTATGCGTTATGCAACCAGCTACAATAAATTTGACATAGTAGCGGGTGCTTTTTTTAAAAGTTCCAAGTCACGTCTGAAGTATGTGCAGTGTAATCCTGAAGAGACCAGAGGCAGAATTTGGCACCCCGGTGTCTCTCTGCCTGCTTTTTAGATGACGTTGTTGGATAAATGTATTTTCTTTTTCTGCTGATGTTATAAAAATGTGTGACAACGGAAATAAATATCCATGTGCAGGCTTTATTATATGTGTGGTCAAAACAGGCAGGGTCAAAAATACCAGCATATCCAAGGGAAAGACAAAAAAGACAAAATTTGTCAAATTGCAACAAGTCTGTTTACTGTACCACCGATTGATCTAATAGACCTGGGAATAGCCATCACTCAATTTCCTAAATTCGATTAAAGAAAACACGTGAATAGTCAAATATTTTAAAAAGAAATCAACAGAGCAACACAATAATAGAAAAGTGAAATATTTACAAATACAGCAACCCAACCCAAAATAAATGAAAACAAACACCATCTTAACAAAACATCAAATTGTTCATAGTATAATGCACTGAATTAGAGTAAAAAACAAAACAATAAAAGGTGCCTCACATTATGTTCTACATATATGACAAAAACAACAACAAACTTGAAATTAACATTTAAAAATGACCAGTTAAACTCTTTCTCCATCTTCACAAAGTAATAATAGAGCACTGTGTACATTCAAGTAAATTTTCACTCATTTCATAGAATCTACCCACGGTAGGATACTGGTTGTTTTAAGTTTTGGATTGCATCATGTATGCGTGGAAAGTAATTGTATGTCTTATTAGAAAGCGTAATATGTTTTCCCCTTGGTGGCAGAGCCCTGGCTGTTAATCCTTAGCTAATGCGATCACGTTGCTGTTTTTATTTACTGTTGTGTTTAGGTTTGCCAAATGGGCAAGCAAGCAGCTGATTTTAAGAGCTATTTAATAAGCATTTTTGTACATTTATACCAACGTCTCTGGCCAACAATCCAAGGGTAACGAACATGTGTGTCCTTCACAATTTTATTCCTCATATGGTCTTGAGGTGGCGTAGTCGACTATTTAAAGAAAATTAGATTAAGTTCTTTAACTTAGCATTTTCAGATGTAAACCTCTGAAGGCCACTATCATCCCAGTTTGCCAAAGAAATCCTCTTTTAGCGCAAATAGACAGAGCAAGCGATGTTCCTCCCTTTTCTTACTAAGGCCTTATTGTAATGCAGTGGTTCTCAACTCTGGCCCGCGAGATCCATTTTCCTGCCGAGTTTAGTCAGAACTCTGATATAAAACACCTCAACAAGTCAGCGTCTTTAGGAATAGATGTGTTCAATTTAATGCGGCGCTGCGCAAATCTATCAGCGTATGAGATTTAAGTACCGTGAGAGCGATTCAAGTGTAGATTTCTCCGTACGCATTTGAATTGCTCTCGCGGTACTTTAATGCGATATGCCAAACAATCTGCGCTGCCCAACATTAAGTTGAACGCATCTGTTCCTGAAGTCACTGATTAGCCTCCTCAGGTATTTATCAGAGTTGGGGCTAAACTCTGCAGGAAATGGATCTCGCAGGGCAGAGTTGAGAACCATTGTTGTAATGCATAGCTAGGTGTTACTGATGTGTATTCCAGTGCTATTAAATTAAGCTATTGCACTCCCTGGGGTGAACAATCAGCATAGCTGACTGATAATTTTGTTTTTATGTTACGGTCGGCCATTGTGTATTATTGTGTGTCTATTATGTGTGTAGGTTGAAAACCCATGTACTGGTGTTCAGGTAAACTGACAAGTCATTAGACCCATGATTAAATTACACTCGTCGATATTACCTTCTCAGTTTGTCAGTTTGTCTTAAAGTGTCTAACACTTCTCCTCTCTCATCCCTGCCTGATTTCCCCTTTTGGGAAACACTTGTTTCTAGTGTGAAGTCTCGGTCAGTCTCTTCTTTTGTTTGATTTTATGATTTCAATATTCCGCTATTTCACTGTGTACTTTATTTGAGAATATTTATTTTTTATTATTATATGCAAACTATAATGATGAGTAACATAATTCCGTTACTGTTTTGATTTTTAATTGAATTACTTCTTAGGGTTTCTTACATATTCTCTCTTTCAGTTAGAATTGTATTTTATAATACTTACATTTTAATTAAACCAACTTAATTAAAATTGAATTTTATCAAAACAATCAGATTGCACTCTTTAAGGCTTTTAGGATTGACTCTCAATTACCTATTTTTTATTTCAGTTATTCATTTAATGTTTTAACTGACTTTACTATGACTCCCTAGTGCCCCCTATCTACGGGCCCTGTCATAGACCTTAGTGGGGAGCTAGTTCACCCCTGAAACTGGAAACCCTACTTCTCAGTCCTAACCTCTCTCTATTCACTTATGTGATTTTGCTTTTCTTCTTCCTTTCATAGACTGAACCTGTCTGAACATCGGTAAAATTCTTGGAAGTTATGTTAATGAACCGTTTAGCCTAAGTCACACGATGACCTCCTACGTAACACTTTTCATTAACATTATTCATAGTTTTTCCAGTGTTCACCCACACCAATTATCCGTCCCCGCCTTTACGGCTAGAATAATGAGCGTTTAGTTTGCGTCATTAACTGACCAACTCAAGTAAGCATGGAACACATATATTTAGCTCAGTAGATCTGTACGGACTTGCATCTAACTTTTTGTGCCTTTCTCTCTTCCCCTTTGTCTCAATATGTCCACACCATCCAGTCCTGTAACCTGCTAGACCAGCTAGATACAACTACAGAGAATCAACAAACTCATCTGGATTGCACAGCCAGGATCATCGGTGACCACACCCACGACCAGATTGTCCTACTAGCTACAGAAGGAGATGAAAGCTACAAGGGTCCTTTGCAACACACAGACTGAGCGCAGAGAGCAACTGGAGCAGACGCCAGTGAGTAGCTGGCAGGAGATCTCCAACATACAAAAGCTCTCTATAATAAAGGCCATCTGCAAGCAGCCCACGCTGAAGTCCAAGCCATGACTCAGAAATGGAACCAAAATGAACTGAACTTAGCATGCAGACTACAATGTGAACAGACAGGTTAATGCAACAGAATATCTCCTGTCAAACATGCCAACCCCCAGCTAAAAGCCCAAAGCTGTGAAAGGGGGGATGAAAGCCCATTTTTCACACCTTACTAGCACAACTGCAACATGACAGCTGTCACCACTAAATGCTGTCATCCTGAACACTGCAGGAGGCCACAACAAAACCGCTACCTGCAAACATTGACTCTCAGGCATTAACACTGCCCAGTGTGACAAGAATAGACAGATCACCTGCTTAGGATCACCTCCAGGTTAGACGACCACAGCATCCTGTGCCAGCAGTCAGAAACCGTCAAAGCTGTTACAGCAGCTACAACATTTCTCCTACAGCCAGCATCCGAGCCTACGTCATACGAAAGAACAGGCCGATCGGAAAGAACACTTCAAATTAAAACTCTCGTCCCTCAGAAATCCGCATTACACATTGAGTCGTCACCAAAGCGCTACGGCCATTTTCAGCCACGATCACCTGATATCTGCGGAACTCAGCCCATAAGGCCTAGAGAGAAACTTGGCGCTGGTTTCATAAAGACTGTTTAAATATTGTCTATCTCTGCACATCACCAAGAACTGACTCTGGAGTGCGCACCACAGAAACAGATCTTCAGCAGAGACTGGTACAGCCTGCCGGGAACAGCCAAGCACCAGACAAGATGCCCTGAGAAAACATGGAGCTGATCACTTTCGTTGGTGGACCCGAAAGACGCCGCCTTGTGGAAACACACCTAGTAAACCTCGGAACCACTGACCCATTCCAGCCGAACAGTCATCAAGGCATTCATCTCAACACCATGGATGACACCTGTCTAGAGAGAAAAACAGTGCAACTACGTCTGAGCCAGCAGAGATCCTAAGGCCATCAAAAGGAGCTGATTCCACAAGAAAAATCAAGAGGAGGATGTAAAAATCAAATATCAAATATCTAGCATGAGTAAAAACAATGAATATCTTGGCATAACTATTGGAAATTTTAAATCTACCTTCTCGGAAACAGTAGACACAGTTGCTCCTCTGCGTTTAAAAAAAGATAAAAAATGGAAGCCCAACACCTTGGTATAATGAACACACTAAGGCAATAAAGAAAGCGATCCGTAAAATGGAGCGGAACTTTAAGAAAACTAATTTAGAGGTATTTCGTATAGCATGGAAGGATAGTACTCGAAAATACAGGAATGCCATGAAAACGTCTAGATCCGCCTACTTTTCATCACTAATAGAAGAAAACCATCACAACCCTAGGTTTTTATTTAACACCGTGGCACAAGTCGTCAGCGACTTCAGATTCTGATTATCAGCATAACAGTAATGAATTTATGAACTACTTCACTAGTAAAATCCAAGATATTAGAGAAAAAATGATAACAATGCAACCAGAAGTGAAACCCGCAGAACAAACTAACTACAGCATCCCTAAGGAGAAATTGAAATTATTTTCTACAGTAGATCACGATAAACTCTCTAAAATCATTAGATCATCCAAATCAACAACATGCGGGCTAGACCCTATGCCTACAAAACTACTGAAAGAAATGCTCCCGGAAATTATAGATCCTCTTCTTAGTATAATTAACTCATCTCTGACATTAGGACATGTGCCTAAAGCATTTATGGTGGCTGTTATAAGGCCCCTTGTCAAAAAACCCAAACTCGACCCAAGAGAACTAGGGAATTACAGGCCTATATCGAATTTACCTTTTATATCTAAAGTTCTTGAAAAAGTAGTTTCAACTCGGTTATGCTCCATCATCAAAAGGAATGACATTAATGAAGAATTCCAGTCTGGATTTCGAGCATGTCACAGTACAGAGAATGCTTTTAAATCAGAGTTACAAATGATCTGCTTTTAGCGTCTGACCGTGGCTGTATTTCGTTATTGGTGCTGCTAGACTGTAGTGCTGCATTTGACACCATTGACCACAGCATACTCCTACAAAGACTCGAAAAGTACGTCGGCATTAATGGAATAGCATTGAAATGGTTTAAGTCTTATATATCTGACCATTTTCAATTTGTAGCAATAAACAATGATGTGTCCCGCAAATCGCAAGTCCAGTACGGTGTACCACAGGGCTCAGTCTTAGGCCCTCTGCTCTTCACATTATATATGCTACCTCTAGGATATATAATAAAGCGACTGTTATGCTGATGATACTCAACTTTATATTTCCTCGAAGCCTCATGAAACCCAGCAGTTCCATCGAATAAAGGAATGCATAGTTGATTTAAAAAAACTGGATAAGTAACAATTTTTTACTACTGAACTCGGACAAAACAGAAGTGTTACTTACTGGACCAAAAACCGTCATACGTAACAACCAAGAATACTGCTTAACTATTGACGGATGCTCCATAAAATCCTCGTCGTCAGCTAAGAATCTTGGCGTTGTATTCGATAGTAATCTGTCATTTGAGAGCCATCTCGCCAACACCTGTAAAATTGCATTTTTTCCATCTAAAGAATATATCTAAACTACGTCATATGCTGTCACTGTCAGATGCAGAGAAATCAATTCATGCATTCATGATATCAAGACTAGAATACTGTAATGCACTTTTAGGTGGTTGCCCTGCAGGCCTATTACAAAAACTGCAACTGGTTCAAAACGCGGCAGCTCGAGTTCTTACACGTACAAAAAAGTATGAGCATATAACCCCGTTTCTGTCAACCTTGCACTGGTTACCTATAAAGCACTGCATTAACATTAAGATCTTGCTTATTACCTATGAAGCCCTACATGGTCTAGCGCCGCAGTATTTGAATGAACTTCTATTGTATTAAAATCCTCCATGTGCATTACGCTCTCAGGCATCCTTTCAGTTGGAAATACATTGCGGGTGGTAGATCCTTTTCTTATCTAGCGACTAAACTTTGGAATATTCTTCCCTGCACTGTCCGGGAGGCAGAAACACTCAGTTTAAATCTAGACTAAAGACGCATCTTTTCAATTTTTCATACACTACACTTCCATAATATTAATCCTCAGAGGATCTAGGCTGCATTATTTAGATCAACCGGAACCAGGAACATCCAACAACAAATGATGTACTTGTTGCATCAAAGAGTGCAGAACAGTACTCTACTCTCAGCCAGTCTTGTCTCTTTGTTCCAAGGTTACTGCAGGATGCAGTTCATGCCCAGACCTGATGGCAGAGCTGAGAATGGGAAGCAGTGACCTGACAAGAGCTGAGATGATTGAGCGGGATAAAGGACGCGGCAGCTTGACACGATTTTTCTACAACACTTCAAATACTATTAGATTGTTAATGATAATCTTAAATCTATAATTTACCTTATTAGTAAGTGTAGTAATATGTTCAAGCTAAGGAAGAAAGGAGGCGGGGTCGATGTGGCTGGGAAAACGTAGATTCTCTTTATTGCACGCCCGCTCATTCATTCATTAACACACACAATTCTCTGTGGTGACGATTCCTTCTTTTGTCTGGGTATTCCTGGACGCTCCGTCTCTCTCTGGCTCCCAACACGCGTTTTCCCAGCCTGGTTTTTCTCTCTCCTTTGCTCCCTCCGTCGCGCCTTAAATGCGTCTCCTCACCAATTATTAGAAGCCGTGGATCAGCTTACTCACCGTCATTCTCCCGACACGCCCTCTCCGCACAGTCCGCGTTACACCACGCCCCCCTTGTCACATACCGCCACCACCCGACTCAGGCTGAGGCTCCATCCGGCCTGCAGCCTCCCCCCCTCCGGAAGAGAAAGTCGGCCACCGCCATCTGAGTCCCCGGCCTGTGGATCACCTGGAATTTAATGGTTGTAAAGCGAGGTATCAACGAGTGAACCGCGAGTTGGTATCCTTCATGCGGTGGAGCCATTGGAGGGGCACGTGGTCCGAACAGTGTGGGAACTCCCGCCCCAGGAGATAATATCGGAGGGTGAGGACCGCCTACCAGATCGCCAAACACTCCTTCTCAATGGTGCTGTACCTCATCTCACTCCGTGAGAGCTTGCGACTTATGTACAGCATCGGACGATCCTCCCCCTCTATCTCCTGGGACAGGACTGCGCCTACGTCCCTGTCCGACTCATCAGTCTGCAACAGAAAGGGGAGTGAAAAATTGGGAGCTGCATGGGCTGCCATGAAGAACATCAAGGAAACTGCGCAACTCGTCAGTGACAAGAAGATCAGAGCGCAACTCTTCGACTCCACCGCTCTTCCTGCACTCTGCTACGGAGCTGAAACTTGGGCTGACAACAAAACCACATCCAAGCGTATCACCACAACGCAGAGAGCGCTGGAAAGATCTCTTCTAGGGACAAACCACCGTGAACAACACGAACGAGGGCTGAGAAATGCCGATCTTCGGCAACAATCAGGCATACGAGACGTGGCAGGACATATTAGAACAGTGAAACACCGATGGGGAGGCCACGTCGTCAGAAGAACTGATGATCGATGGTCTTACCGAACGACTTTCTGGTACCCAAGGGACGGCAAAAGAACACTAGGACGTCCTGCAACACGCTGGAGCGATTCGATGAAGGCTCTTAATCCACCTGGCGGCCACTGGACTCAAGTCGCTCAACACCGAAAGAAGTGGAAGGAAGTGTGTGCCCGTCGCCGTAACCTGGCTAATTAGCGGGCATCTAAGTATCTAAGTAAGTATTTGCATATTATGATGTCATCAGGGGCGGCCATCTTGAATTTCATAATATTCAGGAAATATTAGATATTGAATAGATGTTTGAACTCATTTGCATATTTTTGTCTTATGATCCTCATTCTAAATGATCAGAAAAGAGGAAACCAAATATAAAAGAACTAAATTTTTACTATATTACTATACTTTATAGTAGTAAAACGCGTGTGATCAGTTCATCAGTAATATTCAGGAAATGGTAGATATTGAATTGATTTTTTAATGTATTTACATGTTTTTGTTCATTCTAAATGATCAGGAAAAGAGTAAAACTATTAGGAACTATAGTAAATTATTACTTTATTACTGTGCCATAGTAAAATGAATGTGCCCATTTTTTGATCAGTTGACCAGCTATCTGCCCAATCAGCTGCCTCTACCTCTAGCAACAGATCTCCTATGGACACTACGATCACGTTCACATCTGCCACCCATATCTCTGTTAGGCAAAGGGTCGAAATGATCGCTCGTTTGTGCTTCGGGAACATTCACTCCTTGCATGGCGGCACCATTGCGCTGCACAGATGTTCCGGGACACGTGCGGTCATTAGACGACCGATCGTGATTTCCAAAAGGCATATATTCCCCTCCAGAGTCAGAATCGGCGAATAACATTCACAACACATCCTCACGGTACAACCTTTTATTAGCTATTTCGCAATTTCCTCTCACAAATCTCACAATTTATTCTTGACGCTCTAAACTGAACTTCTTCCGCTTCCTTGACATGATAGCTCATTTGCTCTGCTATTTGCTCGATCACTTTGAATAGAAACATGACGTCATTTTGGTCTAGAATCGAAGTACTACATGTCTGTCATCTAGTGGTATGGAATACAATTGAGATATTACACCATATTAGGATCTACAGCCTATTTTATTAAGTATGACGTCTTCTCGCAATTCTGCAACTTTGGCGCTTAGAGGGTTAAGAAGAAAATAGTATCCACAGCAAAGTTAGCATGTTTCTGAAGCCAAAAGCTACAAGTGCAGTTGCATGCCCACAAACAAAAACAAATAAATACTTTATTGCAAAAAGCAAAGTCCTCAAGAGAAACAAAAGAAATCAAAGAAAACAAAATACACAAGCATAATGGTGACTACAGTGCGTCGTTTCAGCACACGGAGTAAATCTTAAAATCTTCCTGACAGGCGGAAACTGTTTGGCCACTGCAGTGGGAAAAAGTCATAGCACTTAGCTTAGTGACATCAGTCTACAAATGTAGAGCCGGTCCACAGGCGATGGACATCCATCTCTTTGGATGCCCTCACCACCTGGTACATAGTTGAGCTCCATAAATCCTGAATCTTATGGCGACAACGCATATCATGCTCCCTCAAATACACAAACTGGCCCTCATGCGAATTCTTCGATTCGCTGATCATGTCTTACTTTATGGCGATTGGCAGCAGTTTGCATCTGGTCTCTCTCCTTCTCTCCCCTCTCTCTTTCCGGTCGCTCCGAGGGCTCCCGACTCCATTCTCTCATCTCGTCGGTTTATACCCCAGGGTAAAGATATGCCGAGACTGGGCAGCCCCCGAGGGAGGGGTAGGGAGCAAGAACAGTCTCTGGGGTACCCCCCGGCCTGTGAGGGGCGATGGGGGTATGTAGTGGAGTAGGCGGGAAGAGACCGGCAAAAGCTGCTGCCTCTGCACAATCTCGACAGTGCTTGCACAACAAGGCTAAATAAAAATAAATAAATGTACTAATAAGTAAATTATATATTTAACCCTCCTGTTACACTTAAATCTGAAAACACCTTTTCCCCACTGGGGTCAATTTGACCTTAAGAATTTAAACCTCTCGAATATGATTGTTTTAGAAAAAAACTAAACTAAAAGGTTTGTGTTAGGTAATTTTTATCTTTGTTAATTTCTTACATATATATCTAAAATAAACCTAATTTACAGAAAACCTTTGCTTAGAGGCCATTTTGATAGAGAGAGCATAAAGAGAGCCCACAGAGCATAATTGCTTTTAGCTCATTTTTACTCAAAAGTACTTGCGGAGTGCCACTTTAAATATGACCTTGGAACAATGAGACAAGACTGGCTAAGAGTAGAGTACTGTTATACACTCTTTGATGCAACGAGTACATCAGTTGTTGTTGTTCCTGGTTCCGGTTGATCAAACTAATTTAGCCTAAACCCTCAGATGATTTATATTATGGAAATGTAGTTTATGCAAGATTAAAAAGATGCGTCTTTAGTCTAGATTTAAACTGACAATGTGAGTTTAGGTGCTAGATAGGAAAAGGATATAAAACCTGCGGTTGATTTAGAAATTCTAGAAATTACCAACTGACAGGATGCCTGAGTGTGTAATGCACGTGAAGGACTTTAATACAATAGAAGTTCAATCAAATATGGTGGAGGTAAACCATGTATGGCTTTATAGGTAATAAGGAAGATCTTAAAGTTAATGCGATGCTTTATAGATAACCAGTGCAAGGTTGATAGAACCGGGCTAATATTTTTTTGTACGTGCAAGAACTCGAGCTGCCGCATTTTAGACCAGTTGGAGTTTTTGTAATAAGCCTGCAGGGCAACCACCTCACAGTGCATTACAGTAATCTAGTCTTGATGTCATGAATGCTTGAATTAACTTCTTTGCATCTTACAGTGACAGCATATGACATAGTTTCGATATATTCTTAAAATGGAAAAAGACAATTTTACAGGTGTTGGCGACATCGCTCTCAAATGACACAATATTATCGAATAGAATGGCAAGATTCGTTGCTGACGACGTGGGTTTTATGGAGCAGTATTCTTGGTTGTTATGTACGGCGGTTTTCGGTCCAATAAGTAACACTTCTGTTTTGTCCAAGTTCAGTAATAAAAAGTTGTTACTCATCCAGTTTTTTATATAGACTATGCATTCCATTATTTGATGGAACTGCTGTGTTTCATGAGGCTTCGAGGAAATATATAATAACTGTGAAATCTAATTCCTGTCGCTTTATTATATCTCCTAGAGGTAGCATGTATTATGCGAATTGCAGAGACCATTAGACTGAGCCCTGTGGTACACAGTACTGGACTTGCGATTTCCATGACACCTCATTGTTTATTGCAACCACTTTTGGAACTTCAATGACCCCCTCAGGTAGGTTTAAAAGATAAGGCTCCCTCAACTTACCTATGACTGTGGTAGGATAAATGTCAACATCTACGGTACCCACATTTACCAAGGGCACATAAACATTTCCCTTTACTGCACATACTAAAGCCGGGGAAGCCAATAAATCCGCAGGGAAACCTGTATCCGGGGGCTTGAACAACACGATATTACCCATGTGCAAAGCAGAAAATGTTACAGCTACAAGCTTCATCGTGCCACCTAGAATGCGACATAAGCGCGCCCCTTTGACCTTTACATTAATGGCCCCGTTTTATCCCTGTTTTCGAAGCTTTGATTGTGTTTTTATGTGTGTAACAATGGATGTTCATGTTTCTAGTTTAAAAAAATCCTTTATATTTAGCATATTTCAAGTCTATCGTCCACTGCTGTCTCTCTTCTCACGAAAAGACTAGATTTTTTCTGAAATGCTCTGATTGGTAAAGCTAACCAGGTCTGTCGTGATTGGTTCCCCACTTAGAGTGTGTGTGTGAAGATGTCCCACCCCATACCATATTAGCGAGTTCCGTTTCTCAAGCTGTTGGGCGACCCCTCTCAGTGCATGTGAATTCATAAGCTTTGGCTTTTAGCAATAAACAGTAACATTGGCGTCAACTTCACTTCATCAGTTAAAAACATGCGCATCGATCAAAGTGTCAAGGAGGTCTGCTAGTGCATATGCAAACTTCAATCTATCTTAGAGATCGCGTTTTTTTCTACTATGGCGAGGGAATTGACACTGGACTCATAGACTTCATACCGGTTCTCACTAATAACAGAGTTGGATAATAAAACAAGCAGATAGGAGAAAGGAGACTCAAGCAGGACTCCAGAGTACGTTTCATAGAAGTGTTTTAGACAGAGGTATGCGCACACACACACACACAATGTCAGTATATTACACAGAACAGCTTTCACAGCCAATATTAAAGTCATGGAAGCTGTTATTTGACCATTGGTTCTCTTAGCATGTGTGTTGCTGAATTATTACCAGCTGTAGGACAGTGATGAAAGTGAAAGTGGTTTAGCGCGCAGCTCAGTCAAATGTTTACAATCTCTGATTACCGAACACTGACCCAGAAGCTTTTCCTCTTCTCTAGGGAAGTCCTCGCCCCGTTTTTGGCATATTCCTTTGGGCGGAGGTTATTAAAAGCACTCGGAATGGTGACATTATGTACCCAGGAAGTAGAGGGCTGTAGTCCGATTCAGCCGTTCTCTGTAGTCCTTGAATAGTGAATTCTGTTAAAAGCAAAATCTCGCTTTGCACTGAACTTTGACACTTATCATTTTGAAAGTATTATTTATGCTCTGACAGCTACATTACACACTAGCTGATGGTTAAAAAATGGCACAATTGAACATAGCAGTGCCATGCCGCCCGAAAAGATCCCGCTAACAACGACTAAGCACGTTAATTCCCAAATTTATATATTCCTTACTTATAGCACTCCTGAACCGAGTCTAATTGCACCCCCCATTTGTCCAATCATTTCATTAGACACCGAGGTCTACTGCTACAAACATTTTAACATACAACTGCTACAATCATTTTAACATGCAACTGCTACAATCATTTTAACATCCCCCGGGCAGACAACTCACAGTCACAGTAAACGAAGTAGTCTTATAAAGAAGCCTAACTAAACCAACGCTAATCCAATGATAAGGCCACCACTGATTTGTTTTCCAAATGAGCTTTGTTGGAGAAAGTTCAAGCCATTTCATAGGAATTACAAATTGGATTCAACTAATGCATCGCAAATGTATTTTCAATTCCCACTCCACCTAGGGCAGGCATGGAAATGTGTTTGTTCAAGAGGCAAATCAAGATTAAGGCACACTCTTGACATGTTTAGCATACTGCTTGCTGAGCATGTTGGCATTTGATCTTCCCACTAGAGGACATCAAGAGATACATTTCCCCATGTTTATTTTAAAGGTTGAGACCTCTATACAGGCCTCAAGTATAAACTCTCTTCCATGGCTGCAGAAAATAAATATGCATTCCATTACCCTGAAAAAAACATGCTTTTCAAAACCAAAAATGTCTTCACTGCTTCTCATAATGTTTCTCAAATGCATTTATGTTTTTTTTCAGGGGGGGCTCTCCATTTAAACTCCCCTCGGACAAAATTCCAAAGTTTCACTGTTTACACTATAAAAATAAATATCAGTGTTTGATATACAGTGACAGCTCCATATTGGCAAGGATGGAATCAAATAGAATTGGACAGTTTGATTGGAAGTGTTTTGATCTTTGTGACAGCCAATGGAGTGATGGAACATCTGAGGAGTTCTTTGCTTGCAGCCACTAAAATGACTGTAAATGATTGACACATGTCAGGGATTTCGCATCAATAGAGGTCAAAAGTGATAAGATATTTGGAAGAATGCTTGTAACTGAACAGTTCTTGGTCATCGTTGATTACCACAGTAGGAAAAATACAATGGTAGTCAAAAGTGCCCCAGAAATGTTCTCTCTCCTATAATTTTCTGAATATCTTCTTTTGTGTTCAGCAGAACAAAGAAATGTATAAAGCATTTTTTTCTAATATGGTAGTCAGTGGTGGCCAAAAACTGTTTTCTTCCAAATATCTTTATCTGCATTTACCAGAACAACAAAATGTAAACAGATTTGGAAAAAAAACTTGAGGGTGAGTTAATGAAGACAGAATGTTTATTTTTGTGTGAACTGTTCCCTTAAATACACACATCCACAGAAAAGGCTGAACTTGAAGCACACTACTGCAAGTAACTAAAATACAGCACATAATGAGGATTGTGGTTTCTACATAGGAATTATTTTCACAAAGTCAAAATGCCATGTCATATGTTTTGCCTCGTTTATGGTGGCTCAAATTGATCAAACCAAGAAACAACAAGTAATTTTTACTGTGTAACAAACATTGGTAACAAGAAACTGACCGAAACAAATCAGGAAAAAGTGGCTTGTAAACTTGTTTGTGTGATCAACTTACATATAGTATATGTAGTATTTTATAGTCTCGGCTGGAAAACTGTGTCATCATTAGAGGCACAGTATTTAAGTGATTTCAGTCATTTCTTCTTAACCGAAAATACAGTTAACATCAGCGAACACTCTTCCTCGGTAGTGCACACTACATGTGGGGTTCCCCAGGGATCAACGCTGGCAACAACACTAATTTCTCTTTCACGAGTTCACCTGAGCAGATAATGAAGATAGCAGGGGTAGTAAAAGTATGAGTGTTTGGCGTGCTGTCCGGGGAGCAGGTTCCGAGCTCGCCGATTCCATCCGATCCCGGAACGCTCCCGCCCCCCAATAGGGGCGAGTGCGCCGAGCTCGGAAACGGCCGTACCCAGAACTCACCTCCCCGGAGTTCTGCTATCGACAAGAGCTCAAGTAGAGGAGCCGGGGAGGTGGTGGGATGTGTAATCCTTTAGAGATGGCTTCAGGTAAGAATCTTTCTCTACTTATGTGCGAACCAGCCGGTCTTAATTATATGTTCTGGCTTCTCCCGAACTTTTTTAATCCATAGTCATCCATTAACATCATATATATGCTACCTATTGGATCTATTTTTAGGCATTTTGGCATTTCAAACCATTGCTATGCTGATGATACTCAGCTTTATATACCATTAAAATGTGCCAATAATTCCGCTGTAAATCAACTAACTGCTGGTCTCCTTGAACTGAACAATTGGCTAAGAAATAACTTTTTGCACGAAGATAAAACACATACAGTTATTTTTGGACCAAATGACAGAACAGATTTAAGTTCTATTGACTTGGGTTCTTCTACCCCATACTCTGTACAGGCGGCCAAGAATCTGGGATTTATCTTTGACTGCGGTTTAAAATTAAATCAATAGATCAATGCCACTGTGAGTTCTAGTTTCTACCATCATCGAAGTCTTGCAAAAATCAATTCTTCTGTTAGTAAGAAGAACTTTGAGAAGGCAATTCATGCCTTCGTCTCGCCACGGCTAGGCTTTTGTAATTTGCTTTACTTTGGGTTAACGGCTTCTGCTTATACACATTCTTCAGTTGGTCCAAAATGCAACTGCCTGTTTGCTCCCACTTCATTGGTTACCGATCTAGTATTGCATTGAATACAAAAAATATTCTTATTTTCAAAGCAGTAAATAATCTTGCCACGCAATCTCAGATCTCAGTCGGCCCTCATACTTTAGGTTCCGAGATCCAGATTAAGTAGTAAAGGCGACAGAGCCTTCTCTGTCGGCGGCCCAAAGCTTTGAAATAACTTGCCTGTATCTCTTAAGGCTTCCGCTACAGTGACACAGTTTAAAAGGCACTTAAAAAAACTACTTTTCTCTCGTGGGTTTGTGGTCACGTGATCAACACGATGATCTTTATTAATTTTCTTTCCTTTTTTTCTTATTGTCTTTTTATTTTAATGTTGATGTCATTTTAAGTTTTTGACTTCAGTTCAGCACTTTGGTCAACGTAAATTGTTTTAATTTGTGCTTCATAAATAAATTGATTGATTGATTAAGATTTTACAATATTTTTGCTCTATTTTTATTCTGCCATACGCAGGTGCACACACTAAACAGTGTTTCTAACTTACGCAAGTTTGTCTCTTGATTTAGTCACTTTAACGAGCCCTTTAATGACATTTGAAGAAGTGCATAGCGACAAATCTAGCAAACATTGGTGCTGTCTTGGCTACCAGCAATAAGACATTGGTACTGTGTGGCTCCCCGGTAAGGTGGTAAACCTGGTACTTGTCCAGCTCGTACTGTGCAAGTGAGCCTCTGTACCATGTTTGCATGTCCACTGCCTCAGGGGCACTGGTGTAGCGTGTATTTTGTTTGTTATTTTATTTATTGTTATTTTTTGTTTATTGATGACTTTGTATGAAGGGATTAATTTCTGGATGACTATCTCCAGTCCCAATTTTGATTTGGGAGCTAGTAAGTAACTTAAACCCTCATTGTACGAGTTGGAAGTTTTCTTGTCTTCATCATTTGTTAATTTTGGTAATTTATGATTGTTGAATATCTTTTTTTTTGTTACAGGAGCCAAAGTCGCGGGCAGGAGGTTAGCCAGTTTTAGCCCGTGTGGTGAGGTTCTTAATCACAGAGTGCAGTGCAGTGACCATTTCTTCCATTGTGGGTGCAGTGAGACTTTTGCACCTGGTGTTGTGTGTGCGATCTAAATTGGAGGCTTTCGGCTGGCTACCTACTCCTGGTGACCTTCTGCTCCTTAGCGTGGGTGTGTGTAAGGGTGGAGTTGCGAACGATTGGCAGTAAATGTTACCCAACTATCCTTCCTTTCAAGTATTTATTCCCACATTTAATAAAAGTTATATATTTATCTATACATCCACGTTTTGTGTCCCTTGTTTGCCCTATTGAACCTATATTGGAAAACCTTTTCTTTTTCCTGTTACCATGGTGGCTTAGTGGACTATAATTAGTATGTTTAAAACCCGTCTCCATACCACTCGTTTTTTTAATCGTATTTGGTGGTGTTTTCTTTGTCAGGAATGGGTCTGGATTCAGATGCAGGGGATGTATTAAAAACTGGCAAAGGTAAAAGGCACAACAAAATACTAGACACTCCTGGACGGGGCAACAGGCTTGAACACTTGGGTGAGGCAGGGGTGATGGGTTCAGGGCTTGGGCAACCTAGAGAGAGCTGCAGCGGCCGGCTGGGAAACTTCTGAAGACAACCCCACTAGTGAAGAGATGAAACCCACTGAGTGAGGGCTGTGAGACCAGCTGCTAGAGCCACAAGACTCACTAAGTAGCTGGGAGTGTCAGCAAAACACTCTAAACAGCACAGAGGACAGGACAGAGCAAAAACTTAAAATATATAGAATATTTTATAAAATAGACTTGTGTGACTTAAAAAAGTCACACAAGACAGCGAAAATACTGAAACGGTCTGAACAGAACAAGAGTAACACATGGAATATAAAGAGAAGAAAATTCAAGGCCCATTTCAATAAGGAGGTTCAACCAACACTGAGTTAAACGTGAACTCTGAGTTGATTTAAACCGAGATGTGAAACTGTGAGTTTTGGGTTTCAGAACAGCTGATTTGAGTTAGTTCACACTTTTCGCTCTGCATACAGTGGATTGATTTACTCATGTGCTGAAGGTGACTTAAGCTCAAATTAATAAATAGATAAATGTACCAAAAAAACAAATGAATTTATCAGTAAATATATTAAACAACAGAAATAAAAACAGATATAATATAAACAAGGGCTGCAAGCAGCACCACAGGACAAAGCCCTCGAAGGGCGAACCGAAAGCATAGCGCAGAGCCAAGAGAGCGAAAAATCGATATAAACCGAATAAACTGAACGCATGTGAAAAACGTCCAGTTCAGGAAGAAAAGGCAAGAATGAAGCACAGACTCTACACAAAAACACTCAACAGGCCTCCACACTGGATTCAAAACCACAATCTCAAAGACTCGAGGCCACCTGCCCGTGGGGTTGGACTACAAAGCCGTACACTCAGTTACTGTCGGGAGTTGTAGAAGCACAGAGCCAGAACAGCACAGAAAAGCATGGGTAAAGCAAAGCGGAAATAAAACATGCATGGGAACGATGAGACAGAGCTCGAATTGGTGAAATCATCCACAGTTAAAACAAATACACTGTGAGAGATTGGAACCCACAACCTCTGAGACACCAGGTTTGCGGTTCAGGAAACTGTGCCACAGAGCTTCTACAAAGTGTCCAAGATCCTGAGGAGATGTGTGAGAGCTGCAAGAATCAAAGATGCTGAAATGAGTTTTAGAGCAGAAATACTACATATTTGAGAAACAGAGGTATAGGTGGGAATGTACTCAAGAACACCATTTAGTAGTGTACAAACGTTACTTAGAATAGTTCAATACGAGAACGTTAGGTGGGGCTGTCTTTTAGCTTCGCAGGCACGAAATCCACAAATTTCAAAATTCATCCAACAGTTACATAAACTTAATCACCCGGCATGACCCAAGGAATCCGTAGACCCCAAGATCACAAATTTCTGATGAACATTTCAAAAGTTAATTTTTCAAATCTTGCGACCCATAGGTGGTGCTGTTTCCCATTTTGGCAAAGACCCCTAGTGACCCCTAGGTGTCGATGAAGCGTACAAAGTCTTTTGATTGAAGAATGGCCAATAAACAGCCTAAAATACAATTTTGGGTCAACTTTGAAATGTTTGCGACCTCATAACTTTTGAAAAATGAAAAATTGCTATAATTTTGAGTCACGTCTGTCCAAAGATAGTCTGAGCCAATTTTCAATTTCTAGGACTAGAAGCAAAAAAAACACAATGCTGTACTTTTCAAGATGACTGCCACTGTAATAGCCGGAGTCTTAATGTAACACATGGAATGCGATAAGCACGAGGAGCAGAGGTGGAAAAAATACAAAAAGTTGATACGAAAATACAAGTACTACTACTTTGATGAAACTGTTCTTGAGTACAAGTAAAGTTACCATTCAAAAAATCTACTCAAGTAAAAGTGAAATTTAGCTTGTTTAAAATTTACTCAAAGTAAAAGTTACTTAGTGACTTTGTAAAAGCCGTAAGGAGACCTCTCATATTTTGTGCAACACCAACAATAGTGCCTTATTTTATATTTACATCTCATTGTGAAAAAGGTCAATATTTTTTGTCATTCTTTTCAGAAAGTGAAACCCATATATTATATAGATTCATTGCACATAGAGTGAAATATTTCAAGCCTTTATTTTTCGAAATTTCGATGATTATGACTTACAGATAATGAAAACACAAAATTCAGTGTCTCAGACAATTTGAACATTACATAAGATCAGTAAAGAAAGGATATTTTAAACAGAAATGTCAGGCTTCCGAAAAGTATGTTTGGGCCTCCTTTTGCATGAATTACTGCATCAATGCGGCATGGCATTGAGGCAATCAGCCTGTGGCACTGCTCAGGTGTAATGGAAGCCCAGGTTGCTTTGATAGTGGCCTTCAGGTCATCTGCATTGTTGGGTCTGGTGTCTTTCATCTTACTCTTGACAATACCCCATAGATTCACTCAGGTACGGCGGGATGGCTGGCCAATCAAGGATAGTACCCACATGGTCATTGAACCAGCTTTTGGTACCTTTGGCAGTGTGGGTAGGGGCCAAGTCCTGCTGGAAAATGAAATCAGCATCTTAATAAAGCTTTTCAGCAAAAGGAAGCATGAAGTGCTCTAAAATCGTCTTGGTTACGTATGTAACCTCAGTTCCCTGATGGAGGGAACAAGACGTTGTGTCGAGAACGACAGATGGGGTTCGCCCTTGAGAACCTATCAACTCTGACTACTAAGAAAAGGCCAATGAAATTTGGCGAATGAAATTTGCATGCCGGACTCCGCCCCCGGATATCCGGTATAAAAGGAAGCCGGCGTGCAGCATTCATTTACCTCTTGTTCTGAAGAGCCTGAGAGCCTCTCAAAACTGCAACAGAAACGATACGGGTTTGTGGCATAAGGGACACAACGTCTTGTTCCCTCCATCAGGGAACTGAGGTTACATACGTAACCAAGACGTTCCCTTTCTGTCGGTCTCTCGCCGTTGTGTCGATAACGACAGATGGGGTTATCTATGGAAAACGCCACAAACGCTGTATCGCGTCAAAATCTCAGCGAAGCGACGGTAACAAGCCTGGGCGTGTCAGCTTGAAGCTTTCGTGAAACTTGTAACCTTCCAGTGTGGTGGTCGGGGGGTTCCAGAGCTTTCCGAAGAAAGATGGGAACAGCCCTGACCGGTACCTGTCGCGGACGGGGCCTTAGCTCTCTGTAGGCGAGAGGTCGTCCGGCTCGGTTACTACCCGTGGGGAGGAATATGGTGGGGATATATGTATGGTCTCGTCCTTGGAGGAGAACACATGGAACGTGTGGACTGGATAGTTAACCGCGAGGTGGAGGTCCACCTGGGTAAGCTCATGGGTTACCAAATGTGGGAACCATAATCATGATGGTATGGCAGACGGAACAGCCCACGGTGGGGGTGTTACTGCGTCTGATAGCACAGGTCCGGTTAGAACTATGTGTGATAGGTCATAAGGTATCCCGGCCTAAGGGGGAAGGCTGCTCTGCCCAGCCAACCCCCCAGGAGGTGCTTGCTTAGTGATGGATGGAATGCCTGTTCTTAACCAAAGCCTGGGTAAGAAGGAAGGTTGGTGAGGTACCAATTTTCTTAGCCATGAGTTTGGGTAAGAATAAAAGGTAGATAGCACACTGGGAAGGTGCTTTCGCAGGCATACGCCCTCCCGGATGCCAATCCTACATGTCGCCACGTAGGACGTGGGTTGACACCGGGTTTACGCAAAGGTTGTAAAACCTTGCGAAGGTGGTGGGCGTAGCCCAACCCGCAGCTCTACAAATGTCTGCTAGAGACGCGCCTCTGGCCAGTGCCCATGAGGTGGCTATACCCCGAGTGGAGTGAGCTGTATCCGACAATGGACATGGAAGATTCTGTGACCAGTATGCCGTGGTAACGGCATCCACGATCCATTGCGCTAATCTCTGCTTGGAGACAGCCTTCCCCTTCTGCTGTCCTCCAAAACAGACAAAGAGCTGATCAGAACTGCGGAAGCTCTGTGTGCGGTCTAAGTAGAGACGCAGTGCGCGTACTGGACACAACATGGACCGGGTTGGGTCTTCCTCCCCAACGGGGAGTGCCTGCAAGTTCACCACTTGGTCCCGAAAGGGAGTAGTGGGAACTTTGGGCACGTATCCTGGCCTGGGTCTCAGGTAAACGTGAGAGTCGCCAGGGCCGAAATCAAGGCAATCCGGGGACACAGATAATGCATGGAGGTCCCCTATCCTCTTGAAGGAGGCGAGCGCCATAAGAAGAACCATCTTACTCGATAGGTGAGGAAGATCGGAAGCTTCAAGGGGCTCGAAGGGGGGCTCGGAAAGGCCCCTCAGGACCACGTTCAGGTCCTTCCGCTTTTCTCGTGGCCAGCTGTGCGCCAGTGCATCCATGCCGAGGGGGGCCTCGGTCAGGGCGTACCAAAGCGGACAATGGGTGGTGTCGCGGGAGGCAAAGAGGTCAATCTGTGCCTGTCCGAACCGCACCCAAATAAGCTGGACTGCACGAGGGTGGAGTCGCCATTCTCGGCAGGGTGTGTACTGGCGAGAGAGTGTGTCGGCTATCTCATTCAGTACGTCGGCAAGCAGGAGTTACCACCATACGCCTGCTGCCAGTGTGCCACGCCGTCCTTGGAACTCGACTCTGTAGCCAGTGTTGAAGTGGTCTCATGTGCATCAATCCGAGGGGTGTTACTGCCGCGGAAGATGCCATGTGTCCCAGGAGCCTCTGAAACTGTTTCAGGGGGACCGCCGACTGCCTGAAATTTTCCAGGCAATCCAAAACTGACTGGACGCGTGCTGAGGACAGCTGCGCCATCATGGTGACAGAGTTCAGTTCCATGCCGAGAAAGAGGATTCTCTGCGCTGGGGAGAGTTTGCTCTTTTCTCGGTTTTCCTGAAAACCCAATCGATCTAGGTTGCGGAGCACCATGTCCCTCTGTGTACACAACAGATCTCGCGAGTGTGCCAAGATAAGCCAGTCGTCGAGATAGTTGAGTATTTGCACACCTTTCTCCCGGAGAGTAGAGAGAGGGCGGCCTCCACGATCTTTGTGAAGACTCGTGGAGACAGGGACAGACTGAAGGGGAGGACTCTGTACTGATATGCCCGACCCTCGAAAGCGAACCGTAGGAACGGTCGGTGTCAAGGGAGAATAGAGACATGAAAGTAAGCGTCCTTCAGGTCGATTGCCACGAACCAATCCTGACACCTGATAGTCGCAACCGCACGCTCCACCTGGGGGACGTCGACATCGTGGTCGGCCCTACAATCGAGGGAGGTGAGGGAGGCGGAGCTGGTCTGCGAGGAACGAGCCGTGAGTGGGGCGCTCCAGGTCCGACACAGCTCCTCATGCACCTCCGGGAAGAATGGAACATGGGGTGGGCGCGGTTTGGCACCGCGTTCCGACCCCAGAAACCACGTGTCCAACCGTGAGCGCTGGGGGAGAGGCAATGGAGTATATTGCAGCCCAATGCTCGCGGCAGCCCGGGTAAGCATGGCCGACATCTCGATTTCTGCTTCCTCCTGAGCTCTGCCCCCCGGGGGGGGAGCTCAGATTCTTCATTGTCGGATGCCAGCTCTCCCTCCGATGCTGCGATATACATCTCATCCGCTCCGCGGTCCGTTTCTGAATGCGCGGAGGAGGATCCGGACGGTGTGCCACCGTCGGTTGGGGAACGTTCAGAAGAGCGTGCTGAGGTGCGAGCGGCCCGTGACACAACGTCGAGAGACCGACAGAAAGGGAAGTCCTGTTTGATGGCTGCGTTGATTGTTGACTTCAGAAAACACAGTGGACACTAGCAGATGACATGGCAGCACAAATCATCACTGACTGTGGAAACTTCACACTTGATTTCAAGCAACATGGATTCTGTGCCTCTCCACTCTTCCTCCAGACTCTGTGACCTTGATTTCCAGAAGAAATGCAAAATTAACTTTCATCTGAAAAGAGGACTGTGGTCCACTGTGTTTTCTGAAGTCCAGAGTCAAGCCAGTCATCTAACAGGAATTATTACTGCACTTCATGCTTCCTTCTGCTGACAAGCTTTATGGAGATGCTGATTTCATTTTCCAGCAGGAAGTGGCATGAAATAAATAGAGGCTTGAAATATTTCACTCTATGTGAAATGAATCCATATAATATGTGGGTTTCACTTTCTGTAATGAGTGACAAAAAGTATTGACCTTTTTCATGATATTCAATTTGTTTTAGATGTTCCTGAATTAAAACGGGTTACAAGTGCACTGCAACAAATAAATATTTGTTTGCCTTGTTTTGCAGAAATATCAAAGAATCCTGAAGCAGAAATATTAACAAAGCAATTCTTAAAATGTGAAACCAAGTATAAATGGTTCCACGTTTGTACGGAATGACAGTAAATGTAATGATTGACAGTTGAAACCTGATCGTTACCATGACAACGTGTTTGTCATTGATCGCAATTAAAGAGTAAGTAGCATATGATTTTTAAGGTCCTACTTTGGTTTATGGATTGTCCAACAACAAGTATATGTACATAGAAGGTGTAAAATCACTATTATGACGAAATAATAGGCAATGATTCTTACCTTACTTCATGACTGACTCTCAAATGATTCGTTCTGCAATTCATCCGTCGAATCCCCTCCTATCCGCTAGCCTAGTGTCATGTGATTGGTCAGGTGATGTAGTCTGCTGTGATTGGTTAAACGTGTTTTTAACGAGGCGAGAGCGAGTGATGATAATGAGTGTCAGCTGCACGTTGCACGGGTATCACATCTCTTCAGAGGAGATCGGAAGCATAAAAGGACCAGCGACCGGAGAGAGGACCAGGCCTAGATTTTATGTTATGTTTTATGTTTGTGTGGCTGGCAGTCGAACATGCGGGAGCTGCCGGCATTTTGCTTTCGTTTTGTGGTTTGTTTATTTTTAATCAAAAGTTGTTGGACGTTTGCCAGTTCCCACCTTATTCCCATTCCTTGAATTTGTTACAGCGTTCATCATGTGTCGCAAATAGAATGCCAAAGTTACCTTCATTGCTGGTTTACAGGTTATATGGAATGACGCGCGCACAGTAAAACCCTGGGGTTATACTCCTATGGTGTCGTTTGAAAATAAATTGAAACCAATGTTTCCTCAGAAGTTCTTCCTTTCATAGTTTCAATAAGACGCGCTTAGTTTCACAAAGTAGAGCACAGGTTTATAGACGGCACACGTATCACAAATGACCGACAGTGTTTTGGGGGAGGAGAGAATGAAGTTTTCGCGGCAGTCCCAGCAAGACCTAGGCGGGGACTATGTCTAGTGACGTAGATGCGCGGCGGTTAGAGACACGTCTCGTTTGCGCGATTCAGAGTCGACTCCCTCTTTTACAAGCCAATAACTTTGTTATTTATTCACCTTAGGACTTACAACTTGACTGCTTACTTTCAAACACAGCAACATAACACACTGTATGAAATGTAATTTGAATGATCTAGTAATACTTACTCTTTAAGAAGAAACATTAATGCCAAGAGTTCAATCTGTTTGATATGTATCTGCTGTTTCGCGCCTTCTAGAACTATAGTGCCAAAAACAGGAAATACGTCATGAAAGTGGTCAAGTGGTCAAGTGCAAAGACTGCAAGTGGGGGTATTTGGACGGAGTCAGAGACGCTGTGTTTTGTTTATGTTAAGAGCTTCACAGTGCGCTCTCAGGGTGTTGCAATGTTTTCATATTTTTAAGATCTTCGCATTTGCTGTTTATTCTTCTGTTACAATGCTGCAAATACATTATACAGTTGTTAAAGTGAACAGATGCGCGTAGTGTTTTTTTGGCTTATTATAGTCGATTTGTATTTATTATGGGCTTGTAATTGTTTGATGTTCCTTTCAACAATATGATCTGGCAACATGCTCATTTCCGGGCAGGGCTGGTGATGCTTTTATAAAATGCATGAAATAGCAACTGTGGGTGGCAGTGTTGGTGATGTGATCCGTGTGTTTGTATTTGGGGCGTGGCTACCATAAGTAATGTCCTATCAGCGAATGTCCCCTTGACTATTTAAGGGTGAAGTTACAGTCTTCGGAGTGGATAAGTGTCCATGGACAGTGAATGTGACTGAGCAGACTGAGTGGTCCCAGCTGTATTCTGTGGATTTCTGAAGCACGAACTGACTCTGTTGAATTGCTACATTAAAGACTGTGGCTTGCAACATGCTTCAAGAATCTGAGGGGGAAGAGGACGACCTTTGTCAGAAGTTAAGAGAACTGAATCGAAAGTACGACATAGCAATGGCTGAGCTTGAGTCTTTAAAGGGGGGACTTATAAGACTTATGTATATGTACCCCGAGAGCAGTACATCAGCCAATTCACCAGGGACATTGAAAAAGATGGGAGAACAGTGAGTGATTTCATAGAAGAGGTTAACCGTGCATTAAGTGCTCGAAACTTCACATCAAATGATGAATGTGATTTTGTTATGTCATTGTTGCGTGGTGCTGCTTTAGAAGAGGTTCGACTGAGAAGTGATGTAGACACAGATACATTCACTGATGTTTTCACTTATATTCAAGAGGCTTTTACTGATAAGCGTAGCATTGCACAACTCCTCCAGGAGTTTTATAGTCGTAAACAGAAAGAGGGGGGAGAGGATTTTCTCATGCACTCGCCCAATCTTTAAGTCAAATTATCAAGCGTTCACCAGAGGCGGTAGGAGATGAAAAGATGATTTTGAGGTAACAGTTTGTAGAGGGCATCCGAGACTCCACACTCAGACGAGAACTGTTATGTTAGGAACAAGCCTGAGTCCGGTATGGTAGAGGTAAGGGAGGAAGCTTATCTCTGGGGCTGGGAGGAGCAGTCTGGAAGAGCTCGAGCCACTAAAAGCAGAGGGTGTACTTATGGTTCCTAAAGTGAAGCTGCATATTGTGCAGAAGTGACAGCTGTGAACCCCAATCCAGTCACTTTGTCCAAAGTCATGGATGTAGTAACGGAGCAGGCCAAAAAAATCCTTACGCTGAACCAAGCTGTTAAAGGCTTAATGGCACAACAGCAAGGGACCGTGGGCTTGAGGAGTAATAACACGCAAGCTCTGTTACGATTCAATGAAGATGGCAAACCCGTCTGTTTGAAATGTCAAGAAGATGGGCAAATTGCTAGAAACTGTCCTCAGGAACGTAGTCCTAGGAGACCCGTTGTCCTAGGCGACACGTACTTCAG
Organism: Triplophysa dalaica; assembly: GCF_015846415.1. Taxonomy (NCBI): domain Eukaryota; kingdom Metazoa; phylum Chordata; class Actinopteri; order Cypriniformes; family Nemacheilidae; genus Triplophysa; species Triplophysa dalaica. The sequence goes on along the minus strand of NC_079547.1, from coordinate 10,819,558 downwards.
TCTGAGAAGTTGGGAAATGGAGCGCCCAGGGGGTGTTGTGATTCACGCAGTCCAGGGGCAACCTGTAGACTCAACCCATGAAGAACTGCTGAAAAGGGCCGTAGGGACATGCCCTCAAGTATCTCGATGCTCTCGATGTGAATGTACAGTTAGGTCCATAAATATTGGGACATCGACACAATTCTAACATTTTTGGCTCTATACACCACCACAATGGATTTCAATGAAACAATGAAACAAACAAGATGTGCTTTAACTGCAGACTGTCAGCTTTAAATTGAGGGTATTTACATCCAATTACAATATTGGATGTAACTGGAATTACAACAGTTTGCATATGTGCCTCCCACTTGTTAAGGGACCAAAAGTAATGGGACAATTGGCTTCTCAGCTGTTCCATGGCCAGGTGTGTGTTATTCCCTCACTATCCCAAATACAATGAGCAGATAAAAGGTCCAGAGTTCATTTCAGGTGTGCTATTTGCATTTGGAATCTGTTGTTCTCAACTGTCAAGATGAGATCCAAAGAGCTGTCACTATCAGTGAAGCAAGCCATCTTTAGGCTGAAAAAACAAAACAAATCCATCAGAGAGATAGTAAAAACATTAGGCGTGGGCAAAACAACTGTTTGGAACATTCTTAAAAAGAAGGAACGCACCGGTGAGCTCAGCAACACCAAAAGACCCGGAAGAATTCTTTCCCTTGTGAATAAAAACACCCTTCACAACAGTTGGCCAGATGAAGAACACTCTCCAGGAGGTAGGTGTATGTGTGTCAAAGTCAACAATCAAGAGAAGACTTCACCGGAGTTAATACAGAGGGTTCACCACAAGATGTAAACCATTGGTGAGCCTCAAAAACAGGAAGGCCAGATTAGAGTTTGCCAAACGACATCTAAAAAATCCTTCACAGTTCTGGAACAACATCCTATGGACAGATGAGACCAAGATCAACTTGTACCAGAGTGATGGGAAGAGAAGAGTATGGAGAAGGAAAGGAACTGCTCATGATCCTAAGCGTACCACCTCATCAGTGAAGCATGGTGGTGGTAGTGTCATGGCGTGGGCATGTATGGCTGCCAGTGGAACTGGCTCTCTTGTATTTATTGATGATGTGACTGCTGACAAAAGCAGCAGGATGAATTCTGAAGTGTTTCTGGCAATATTATCTGCTCATAGAACTCATTGGACGGTGCTTCACAGTGCAGATGGACTATGATCCAAAGCATACTGCAAAAGCAACCAAAGAGTTTTTGAAGGGAAAAAAGTGGACTGTTATGCATCTCCTGACCAGAATCCGATTGAGCGTGCATTTCACTTCATGAAGTCAAAAGTGAAGGGAAAATGCCCCAAGAACAAGCAGGAACTGAAGACGGTTGCAGTTGTGGCCTGGCAGAGCATCACCAGTGATGAAACCCAGCGTCTGGTGATGTCTATGCATTCCAGACTTCAGACTGTAATTGACTGCAAAGGATTTGCAACCAAGTATTAAAAAGTGAAAGTTTCATTTATGATTTTCATTCTGTCCCATTACTTTTGGTCCCTTAACAAGTGGGAGGCACATAAGCAAACTGTTGTAATTCCTACACCATTCACCTGATTTGGATGTAAATACCCTCAAATTAAAGCTGACAGTCTGCAGTCAAAGCACATCTTGTTCGTTTCATTTGAAATCCATTGTGGTGGTGTATAGAGCCAAAAATGTTAGAATTAAGTCGATGACCCAATATTTATGGACCTGACTGTATCTTGTCTTTTGGACACAGGCAGCCAAGTCAGTACCTTCTCTCTGAAGCAGTGGAACCGATTCAGAGAGAAGGCAGGATTGTTGTATCGAGTAATTGAGGAGGAGAGACATGGGGAGGGTCTTCAACTGTTTGTCCCCACCTGCTTGAAACCCCATTTGATGGAGAATGTGCATGCTGGGATGGGACATCAGGGGATTGAAAGGACCCTGCAACTGATGAAACAAAGATTTTCCTGGGTGGGAATGTATGGGGATGTCAAGCAATGGATTAAGAATTGCCAGCGATGTGTTCTCACAAAAATGCCCCAGCCTAAAGTGTGTCCGCATTCGACGGCTGGTTATTCTCCTTTCTATCTGTTGTTTGAAGTGGACCCTCATCTGCAGGTGGATGCCTTAGTGGGAAGAGAATCAGGGACAATGCCCACTCATGACTGGTTATCTATGCATCAAATGCGACTGAGAGAGGCTCATGAGCATGCCAAAGTCTATGCTGAAATGAAAGCAGCAGTGCGGTTGGAAATTGCCAAAAGGAAGGTGTACTGTCCACCCATTGAGCTTGGCCAAATCGTATACCTGAGAAATCGGCCTCTGGGATGGGATAAAATCCAAGAAGCCTGGCATTCAGCTCTGTATTGAGTGTTCAGGGGACTACTCATACCGTGGAACCTGTTGAATGAGGTCTTATGCCCTTTAACAAATGCCCTATTTAGCCCTTTAATGAAGGGCTAAATATTTAATCTGATCTAACATAACAATTTCATTTCGTCCGGTGTGCAACCCATTGTGGCGGGGTACGAGACACGACACACACACACAGTGGCAGTGAGAGCAACCCCGGTGGGGTATTTATTAAACAAAGTAAAAGGCATTGTCCAAAAAGGTGATACCCAGGGTTTTTGAAGTGCTCTCTAACGCTCCGTGCTCGTGCAGTCTGCCGCTCCGTGCTCGTGCAGTCTGCCGCTCCGTGCTCGTGCAGTCTGCCGCTCCGTGCTCGTGCAGTCTGCCGCTCCGTGCTCGTGCAGTCTGCCGCTCCGTGCTCGTGCAGTCTGCCGCTCCGTGCTTCCCTCGCTGGCCTTCCTCTCGGTCTCAGTCGGGGAGGGTAGATCAGACACAGCTTCAGGCGTTGTCAGAGCCAGGACCCAGAGTGCTGGGAGCACATGGCTTTTTGAGCAGCAAATCGGCGTCAGCTGATATCAATCAGCGTTAGCTGGCGGGCCGTTTCCCAGGTGACGCTGATCCTGGATCGGTACCTCGTCACACCAGTATATTTTTTTGGGTAGAATATGGAATGATCTTTGTTGCATTATGTTACACGTGATGAGTGTTACGGATTCTCCTAGAAATAGAATTCTGTAAGTTTCAGATGTAATGTGAATTTGTATGATATCTTTAACACCGTAATCAAATAGCTCATACACATTAAATTTAAAGTTTATATGACTAAAATACTGATTTGAGGTTTGTGCTTATGTATAGGGTGCCACTACCATGTTTGTTTGACTCTGAAGTGTGGTATTTCACTCAACGTTTGTTCTAACCTCTGAAAAAAATCCACCGTTGTGGAAAATTTACACTTTGTTTAAGTTTTGTATTTCCGTTTTTTCCGAATCGGCTGAAATCTTAATATGAGATTTTAACATCGTTAAAGCGTCCCGGCTGATAAATTCGGTTGATGTCATACCTTTTGATTGTATACAGGTGACACTGGAAAATAATCTGTGTTTTTGATACAAATATTTGGTACGGATCTCTTGAAGAAGTCACCATAACGAAATTCAAGTATTTAATTTAGTTAATGCAAAGAAAATAAAATAGGACATTATAACCGTGATTTAGTGTCAATTGGTTTTATTTGTTAACTGGCAACACAAAAACCAATTGTGTTGGGTAAAACGGTGCCGAGCCAAAATATGCTTACAGACAAATCTGACCATACCATTGTTCTGCTACAGAATTAATTGAAAACTTTGACAAACATATTGAATGGCTCAAAATATCCCGTTTTTGAAGGGCTCTGAATATGTTTATGATGCAAGAATGAATTACTACACAATGAGTAAAATGAACACAATGAGTCAAACTTGTATGGAACCCAAACTGTTCTTTTAAGTAGGCGGGCCAGTAAGAATGAGCTAACAATATGAAATTATGGCGGATGGTAGAATTCTTCAGACGAAGAATTAATGATAATCGAGAATAAATGAACGGCAAGTTAAATAGACTCCTTAATGAAGACCTGTAACGGGCCTGCTCCATGCTGGAATCGAACCCGGGTGTCCCATTTAGAAAGTCATTGATTTTACCGATTGAGCTAATCCTTTAACTTTAATGAATCCAAGAGCGGAGGCAGCAAAAACAAGGAGTCAAAGATATTCAACTAAAGGTATTCTTTACTCAAAAACAAAACAGATAATTTAAGTACACTAGTGAGTCTCAAAAAAACCAATAAACTGCCAGAGGTAACATAGCCTGAAGACTGAACACTTGGCACAAGCCAACTTAAATAGGGTTAAACACAGGTGTGGTACATCAGTCTTAATTACTGTGGCATTCGGCCTGAATCCGGAGCGAGGTGCCCCCTATCGACCAGAAGGTAAACAACAGTCCAGTGTTGGGTTCTTAAAAGACCCCCCAGAGATGGAATAGACAAGTCTACTGAATAGGTATGTGACCCCATTTAAGTAATTATATATATTACGATATACAGTGGGTACGGAAAGTATTCAGACCCCCTTACATTTTTCACTCTTTGTTATATTGCAGCCATTTGCTAAAATCATTTAAGTTCATTTTTTTTCCTCATTTATGTACACACAGCACCCCATATGGACAGAAAAACACAGAATTGTTGACATTTTTGCAGATTTATTAAAATAGAAAAACTGAAAATCACATGGTCCTAAGTATTCAGACCCTTTGCTGTGACACTCACATATTTAACTCAGGCGCTGTCCATTTCTTCTGATAATCCTTGAGATGGTTATACACCTTCATTTGAGTCCAGCTGTGTTTGATTTTACTGATTGGACTTGATTAGGAAAGCCACACACCTGTCTATATAAGACCTTGCAGCTCACAGCACATGTCAGAGCAAATGAGAATCATGAGGTCAAAGGATTTCCCTGAAGAGCTCAGAGACAGAATTGTGGCAAGGCACAGATCTGGCCAATTTCTGCTGCACTTAAGGTTCCTAAGAGCACAGTGGCCTCCATAATCCTTAAATGGAAGACGTTTGGGATGACCAGAACCCTTCCTAGAGCTGGCCGTCTGGCCAAACTGAGTTATCGGGGAAGAAGAGCCTTGGTGAGAGAGGTAAAGAAGAACCCAAAGATCCCTGTGGCTGAGCTCCAGAGATGCATTCGGGAGATGGGAGAAAGTTGTAGAAAGTCAACCACCACTGCAGCCCTCCACCAGTCGGGGCTTTATGGCAGAGTGGCCCGACGGAAGCCTCTCCTCAGTGCAAGACACATGAAATCCTGCATGGAGTTTGCTAAAAAACACCCGAAGGACTCCAAGATGGTGACAAATAAGATTCTCTGGTATGATGAAGATAGAACTTTTTGGCCTTAATTCTAAGCGGTATGTGTGGAGAAAACCAGGCACTGCTCATCACCTGTCTAATACAGTCCCAACAGTGAAGCATGGTGGTGGCTGCATCATGCTGTGGGGTGTTTTTCAGCTGCAGGGGCAGGACGACTGGTTGCAATCGAGGGAAATATGAATGCGGCGAAGTACTGGGATATCCTGGACAAAAACCTTCTCCAGAGTGCTCAGGACCTCAGACTGGGCCAAAGGTTTACCTTCCAACAAGACAATGACCCTAAGCACACAGCTAAAATAACGAAGGAGTGGCTTGTGGAGATGGTGGTCTAGTGGGTTAAACCACTGAACTGGTAAATTAAAGGTTGCTGGTTCGATCCCAGCAGCCACAACCAGTGTGTCCTTGAGCAAGACACTTTACTCCATATTGCTCCAGGGGGATTGTCCCTGTAATAAGTGCACTGTAAGTCGCTTTGGATAAAAGCGTCTGCCAAATGACTAAATGTAAATGTTCACAACAACTCCTTGAATGGCCCAGCCAGAGCCCTGACTTAAACCCAATTGAGCATCTCTGGAGAGACCTAACAATGGCTGTCCACCAACGTTTACCATCCAACCTGACAGAACTGGAGAGGATCTGCAAGGAGGAATGGCAGAGGATCCCCAAATCCAGGTGTGAAAAACTTGTGAGGTCCATACGTCTTCACTATGACTTATAGGAATGTTTGCAACCCAGGCAACCGCTCACATGGTGTTCACGTGGTAAAGTGAAGATACGTCCATACCTTCTATAGACCAATTTGGAGTCGATGTCAGGGTTATGTCACTGCATGCTGTGTGCGCATACTGGTTGGATAAAAACTGTGGAAACAAAGCAGCAATGAGGGAACGGAGGAGATAATGTTTGTTGTTGAATGTCAGAATAGGAATGGCAAAAATGATGGTTTTATTTCCTATGGAATACCATCGTTGAATATGCCATTTTAAGCTAAACAAGTCATTAAACAAACAGGCTGGAATGATGAAATCATCCAGATCTGTATTTATTTTATTCCCTATCTGTGTAATTCTCTAGTCGTTATACAGGCTATTTATTCTGGGTTTTCTTCAACCAAGATGCGCACGCATCCAGAATCTAAATGTTTACAGATTTATTATTAGCCAATTCGTGCACAATTATGGTTTTCAAAATAGACTAAGTACGTCCCAAATTCTAGTATGGTAAAATTTGTATTCTCCAAGTGCCCAGGGGCCGTATTCACAAAGCATTTTATCTTACCACTAGGAGTACTCCTAAATCGCACTAAAATATTTTAGCTAGGAGTTTTCTCTTAAAAGTTATTCACAACGCCTTTCAGACCTACTTTTACTAAGGAAAAATGACAACTCCTAAACTAAGAGTGAGTCTTCGTTGCTATGGATGACGTCAATTCTCAGGCACGAGCTTCCTCGCAATGATCACGGTGATTGGTTGTTAGATGACAGGGCCATCATGCGGAACATAACACAGACGCACCAAATCATGGAATCACGACATCTAAATATGTCTGTGTCCTACATTACACAAAATAATATTAATAGTAATTTCATCGAATTGCATATACTGTATAATGACATGTTTGTGCAGGCTCCAGTGAAGTGTAATTCTAAAAAGGCAGAGACAGATAGAAAAGTCGGGAATTAAATTAAAATAAATCAAGGTAGCTTAATACCCTAATGAAAACCGCCACATGCCTACCCAACAAACATTGGTCCGACGGCAACGTCGTGTCCCTGGCCTAAAATAGTCGCGGTAGGACGGCATAAACCGGTAAAAATATGTGACATATAACATTTCCTAAAAATGCATTGAGATACATTTGTACATGTCAACAGATCTCTATGGGTTGCATGTATGATTGTTACTTTGACTTTAGCTACGTGTAATTATATAAATATTGAAGCGGTTGAAAGGGCGTCCTCTTGTGACGTCCTCTACACGTGAATTTTTAGTCCATCGTGACCCTTTGTAAAGTTCTTATGAAATAAGCAAAATAAATTGTGCTTACCTTGCATAATACTGCAATGATTCATTTGAGTGCCCAATTAGTTATAAAAATGTTGTGATAGACGTCCGTTGACGTTACACGTCAAACAACACCCATTGCAAAAAGCAGGAAATCTTTTTTTTAAATACACGATCATTTGTATTCATCTTAGTTAAATGACACATTTACATATATAATGTTATAATATCTGCTTTCACAATTTAAAGTGGATGATTGCCAAAACTGTGCTGTCAAAATCGGTGATTCATACTCCACTCCAGTTGGTGGCGGTAATGCGCCTTCAGTTGATTTACCATCAGCAATAAACTCTAAAGAAGAAGACTCGGGAATGGCGGTGTGGTTTATTTCGAAAAGTGACGGAGTTATACAAATACTACTGTTGGGTAAGTGCATTTTGTTTAGTTTTATTAATGTGGTTGAGTCTTACTTGTTGGACACGAAGGAACTGAAAGAAATGTTGCGCACATTGTCAACTGCCATGTAGTTTGTGTTTGGCTGAAATTAGCTAGCAGGCTAAAAGGTAGTTTAAAGTTACGCTAGTTTCTACACTTGAACTGTGCTGTGTAACGTTAATGCTTCTTGCTAGGATATTGATAGCAAAATCATTAATCCCCCAAACTGCTAACTCGTTCCCTGACACAGTTATCTTGTCATTTAAAAATCAACCGTTCACTGCCAAAGACAAGTTATTATTCATTATAGAAAATGTATTGTGAGCCATCAAAGTTTAGAGAACATGTTAAAAAACGCTGAAGCTGGCTCAGAACTTTTTTTGTAAAGGCTGGCGGGTAAAGAGCTAACGTTGGCTGTGTTTTGTGTCAGTTACAATTAACATTAAGTTGAGTAATTTCATGCAACTACAGGAACAATGTGTAAATAAATCAGGGGTTCCAAACCTTCTTCCTTTGGGACATCCGCCCTAATTGTTTGTATTAAACACAAAATGTGACAGCAAGTGTCACATTCAGTTTAGAAGTAGTCATGTGTCCAGGTGTGTGTACATATTAATGAACAGATTTTTCTTTCAGGATTCCAAAGGAATATTTTCCATGCTTTTCGGTTTTAAAGATGAACTTCAGTGAATATCTGGCATTCTGGAACATGGCAAGTCTACATCTTCTGTTAAGAGATTGCATTGTGACAAAGAATGTGTGTGTTTGTGCGGATGTAGTTTGTGTTTGTTTGTTTTTCTCTATCTCTTTCTCTGTGTAGATACAAATATTTGGGTAGTAAACAAAAGAACCATAGTGACAGCAACAAATCTGAAAACAAAACTGTAATTTTTCTGAGGTGAAGTAATCCGGAGTCATTTATTTCACAGAATCACGTTAAATGCATTTATGGTGAAATTCATTATGAGGGGTGGTGGTCAACTTAAAAAGAAGCCATTCAAAGCTATACTATGTAATTCAAGGTAATTTTGGCCTTATGACATTGCAAAAATCTCTTGTTCCTTGTCTATTTTTTCATTTATGTAATTTTTATTTTCTCTATTTAGTGGACTTCTCTGTAAGAACATCAGGTTTTACCAGAAATACCACTTTTACAAAGTTTACAGGGTCTTTCTCAAGGGCACCGCTAATCTAACATATATTCTTTGTCACAATCTAGACTCTTCATAGAAGATGAAGACTTGCCATGATCAAGAATACCAGCTATTTGCTGAAGTTCATCTTCCAAACGAACAGCATGGAGTACAGTACTCATCAGGTGCTTTTGCTACCCTTAAATAAATTTATTCTAGTGTTATTAGTAACTTTTATTGACATTCGGTTATTCTAGAGAAGAATAAAGTGTAACACATGTTAATTACAATCTTGTATGTATTTTAAATTTAGTTGTGGGATAATCTGACATTTTCTAAATAAATTAATGTAATTTACCTCAAATTTTGCCTTTGATCTTTTTCTACTTTTTTTAATATTCATATTCTTTTCTCTCACTCAGATGCTGTGAACAGGTGTAGCCCAAATGCAACAGATTCAGACTTTGATGCAGCAATGGCAGATCACCTGAAGCACACTGGGGTTGATGGATACTTGTTTTATGGCTGTTTTAACAGTAATACAAGACTGTTAGGAAATAATTTGGTAGTGCCATAGCTCTGACTTTTAACCATTAATGGTGGAACACATGAATCACACTCCCGGAAGAGCCGGTGGTCGGGGACCAAGAAAATGAGTAAACATTTTGAAAAAAATGGACTAAAGTAGTGTCATATGTTTTTGTAATACTGTACTTTTGTCATTTTCATGTTTGATTAATGGCTGCTAAACATCAATGTTAAACTCCATTGCTTTCGAGATTCTACTATTTTTATTTTCTTGTTTGAATAGTAGCTGTCAAACAAATGGAAGACCATTCAAAAATGTGATGTTCACTATAAAATATGCTGTGCTAAATTAAAACACTAAATTTTGCCTAAATCCACAAATAAAGTGTTATTGTTTGTGATGTGCACGTGATTGAAACGTTTTATAGACGTTCAGGTCAGACCGGACCGATTTTGGACCTTTTTAGAACTTAAGTCAATTTAAGACACGTAAACCTTAAAACATAATTGCTTGCCTTGCACGATGTTACACAACGCGAGTTTGATTATATTTAACACATTCTTATATATACGCTTATATTAAGCAGCTACACATCTAATAAACGTCCGAAAGAGGATACATTTGGACGTCCAGGGACGGGCAGAAAAGACGTGGAAATCACGTTCAGATGACGTCAAAGACGTCGGTTCAACTTTCATTTCGGAACTATTTTTCAACCGTGACGGGACGTGTCGAAATGATGTCTTTTCAACGGTCATCAAACGTCTAAATGTTTGTTGGGTAATAATGAAAAACGACACTTGCATTAACTGTTGCTTGGTTAATTGACATCCTATTAGCCTTAATAGGCTACTTAAAGCAATGAAATGTTGCTCCTATTGAAGTAATGTAATAGTTGAATGACGGTGGATTATGAACTCGCCAAAACGTAAAAGAAAGCCCAACTGGACGCAGGATCAGTTACTGCTGCTTGCCCAGTTGGTGCTGGAAAAAAAAAACATAATAAAAGGGAAATTCGGCACTGGGATATCGCTAGATCGTCGGCATTACACAATTGCATTTTTCCCGTTGCCAGGTAGCGAAGTGTTGTCAAACATTTCAATTCGGCCCTGATTGGGTTGTTGCGAATAGTTGGCGCTGTTATTGCATCCCTCACAAGATCCACAACAATCAGTATTCCCTCACGGTTAAGGCGGTATCTTTGTATTAACTCCGTGTCATTAAGTGTCTCCAATACACTGCGTCGCACGGCCATTTTAAGATCCTTTGTGAATAGGTCTTCGTGAGTTAGGAGTCATCTCGACTTCTTTTAAGCTGTCCCAGACTTAGGTGCTACTTTTAGGGCTAAAATGCTTTGTGAATTACCCTTAGTGAAAAAAATTAGGAGTCCTAAAGTTGGGAGTGACACGCCCATTATTTTTAGGCGTTGCTCCTAAATTCGCCAGTTAGGACCTACTTTTAGCCTTAAAATTCTTTGTGAATACGGCCCCAGACGATCTACTCTTTCCGGTGAAAATTCTAAGCCTGTGTCCAAAATCACCTACTTCCATACTGTATAGTAGACGAAAAGGAGTATGAGTCATAAATAGTATATCTTAAAAAAAAATCTTCCTAAAAAAGTAGTAGGCAACACTTATCAGTCCCGTGGAGCCAAGGGAGCTGAGCAACGGTCAAATATTGAAAGTAAATCAAATAAATAAAGAGGAAAACTTCAAGGCGGGCGTCCGTTTTTAATAGAAATGCTAATAAAGGAATTTCTTGTGAATAAATTATGTTTTTATCAACGTTTAGGTTGTTGTTATGCTATAAGATTGCTATTAGATTGTTAATGATAATCTTAAATCTATAATTTACCTTATTAGTAAGTTTATTTATTTTTTATTTAGCCTTGTTGTGCAAGCACTGTTGAGCTTTGCCAGAGGGGAACTGGAATCCCCTGGTTGGACCTGGGTTCTCCTGAGTTTTTTTTTCTCGATTGGAGTTTTGGGTTCCTCGCCACCGTTTGCATATTGTGTTGCACTATTTGCCTGGCCGGGGGGGCTGCTTCAGAATTTAGAAGTTAGACATAATTAATATTGCATATAAGAATTTATAGTCCGTTTAATATTTGACCTGTGGTTCTCTCTTCTTTATCTCAAATGTGTGCTTTCACTGTGCGTGTGTGCGAGTGTGTGTCTATGTCAATGTGTGTTAGTATGTATATTGTGTGTGTGTGGAGCATTTGTATGTCTGTCTTTTGTTGTTTTCACCTTTTTCTTGTTTTTACAGGTATATGCCTTTAGTTGTTTTTCTTTAGTTGTTTTTTCTACAGCTGCTTTGTAACAATGAAAATTGTAAAAAGCGCTATATAAATAAAGTTGAGTTGAGTTGTTAGTACGTCATAGATCTAAGAGCATACGGGTCACATGACCATAAAACATGGCGGACGCAGTATGTCCCAAATGTATTCGTACTTTTCCCACTCAAACTATATAGAACCAACTGTTTTAACGGCTTATACGTAGGTACTTATTCAAATTCATAACGTACTGTCACAGAATGCGATTTCAGATGCACTCTAAGTGTAGTGCTGCATCTTACCTTTTCCTCATTCACTCCGTCATAGTGAATAACCACCCTATATAGTGAATAAAATATGAGTCCACTACATGGGGAAGAAGTAAAAGAAAATGAGAGCGATTTCAGGCAATGCCAGAAATGCAACCTCACCATGTTTGATCTTGTACATTTCTTAGAATGTGACATTGCAGAAAAGGTGACAAAGGTAACTAGAGTAAACATGCCATCTGATGTAGTTGTGCTTCTTTTCAACCACTGTTTTCAACAACTGAAATAATAAATGTTTTATGATTGGAGGTTGTCAGGTGCAGCCCTGCAGAGGAACTGAGAGACCTTAGGAGCTCTCTAGGAGACTGGATTTGTGACTGTTGGTAGCCTAGCAGTTTCATAGCCTCATTTAGTGATCTACCCACAATTTATGGGCATTAAAGAACATTTACTGTGAGTTTCAGCTGTCTCAAAAATGTCCTCCATCTCCAAATAGGTGCACTATGTTGGATCCTTAGTAGTGTCCATATTCAGAGTGTACATGTTGTTTCATACATGCGCTATATAATAACTCCACAGAATATCATAACATGCTATACAGTTAAGATTGGTGCTCATTTAAATGACTAAAGTAGTCTAAAATGTTCATTTGGAGAGGCTTTCCCAATACTTTTGTCAGTATGGTGAATGTAAGTCGTTAAATCAATCCATCCGTTTATGTAAGGAAGCACTAAATAAGGGTATTGGGAAAGATATTTCGTTCACCAGTGGTTTATTTGTAAGACATGCTTTTACTACATGAAAAGTACTTATTTTTACAAAACATTTATTTCATAGTTGTAGGAAAAAATATTCTAGTGTAATAATATAAAATTACAGCTTTATGTAGATTTATCTGTTAATAACGGATGATGATTGTGAGTGTTCACTACTAAATATTCAACACATACTGTGTTTACCTCTGGGCTCCTATTGGGATAAGGGTTTTTTAAAGATTCATAGGTATTGGGTTTATTTCACTGAAGACGCTTTGACACACTCTGTATTGTATAACTATCCAGGACCTTGACTTAACAACAGGGATTTTATAAGTCACAGTATAATTTTTTTTCTGAGTGTATTGGCAAGTATGATCCAGCAGTTCACTGCGGGGATTAACTCCTGTGGCCGTGTGTGGGAGGTGGTGTGTACCAACTCTGCGGCTTTCCTCCCCTTGTTTACCAACACGAGGTGAACTAAAAAGGAATGATGTCAAAGACCTTCTTGACATTGTCTGGAGTACACCAGGGAGCAACAGGCAAGACCTGGAGGAGGAGACTGTCTTCCAGTGGGAGTGCTGGCTAATGTCAATTAAAGGTGTTTTGTAATTTAATTTATGTTTGCTTCTTGCCCTTAACATGTTCTGTTTTGCCAACATCCACAGAAGAAGATGTGGCCATATCTTTTGAGGATCTTTTGGCGTTTGTCATTGCTGCAGATTCTATCCATCCACTGGGATTTAAGCAAAAGTGCCACATTGATTTTTATGAACAAGAAGAGCCAACCAGAAGAATTCCCTGTGCATCAACCTGTGCCCTGACACTCTACCTGCCAAGAAGTGTGATTAAAGAAGAGGAATTCAAAGAACTTCTGTTCACTGCAATGAAAGGATCTCTTGGTTTTGGAAAGGTGTCAACTTGATTTCAGTATTTTAAGTCAAATTGAGATGATAATTGTCATAGATATAAAAAATTCTGAAATGTCTACCAATAAGAACCCTTAGTAGTTTCCGGTTTTGGAACAGTGGGACATTGCGACACACAGCAGTGGTATATTGAAGAGCGGTTCTACCATATTTGAAATGATACGTTCATAAGGGAACTTTTTTTTAAACATTTTTATGCATTTGGCAGACGCTTTTATCCTGAGCCACTTACAACTTGTATTATCCTATTCATTTTTACACAGGTATGTGCAATCGCCTGGGATCAAACCCACAACCTTGCGTTGTTAACGTAATGCTCTTACCACTGAGCTACAGGAAAGCTCTGGAAACATTTCGTTATAACATTCAAATACGGTAGAACAGCACTTTTATATAACACTGCTGTGTGCTGCTTTAAGTCTCCCCAACCAGAAACTGCCAAGGGTTCTGACCATGAGACGCGGAAGTCACGTTCACGTCAACAGTGATACAACAACATGCACAGATAAACATTTTGTTGTCATTTCATTGTCACTTAAAATACTTAAATCAAGATGACTAAGTTCATGCTTGAGTAAAATGCCTGGGGTTCTCCCTGTGAAATTCAGAAGTCAAGCATGCACAGAGCCCATTGCTAACCAAATTAGATTTATGTTTGTTATTTATTTATTATGTTTGTAACTTTTCTAATGTTTTTGCAAACATCTGAATCTGTTGAATTTTATTACAGTTCTGGTAAAGATTATGGGGCAGGATCTAAGTGGATTTGATGGTCAAAGAATAAGTTTATGAGAAAAAGTTTTGGTGTGGGGCCTGGGCCATTTTTTACCAGCATTATAGAACCCGTTTTGATTCACATTGACATTAAATTAAAATTACTATCACAAAATCATATTTACATGTTATTATAAAAGCTACATAAGCATTTATTGGGGTTATACAAATGTTGAAAGGTGAACAAAATCTGAAAACTTTGGATGTTTTTTGGTGAGACAAAATAAAAAGACATATCATATTAGAACATACTCTTTAGTAAATTTACAAGGTTAGCTCTGTTTAGTCCTTTAAAAATAAATTACAATATACAACCTACAGCTATATACAATTAGTTCTATTTTGTGATGAACTTGTCATATACTATTGATTATGAGGAGCCAAAAAAGACAAAACATTACAAAATATGTCCAGTCCAAGTTTACCTCGTGCACCACCAAATTGTGCCGCAAGTTGTTCAAAGGTCGCATTGTCCAAAGTGTAGCGATTTTGTAGTACTGCTACTCTCTCTGGCCAGAGAGAACCATTGCTACCCCCTGCCTTCCTGATGTGGTTTGTCCTTGTTCAGACGTCCTGCATTGCTCCAAGCAGCCTCTGACAAAAATCTGGATGGGGGTCTGATGTCCTTCTGTTCTCAACCCATGTTTGTTCCATTGCCGGGTGAAGGCAGTCAAGTCCCTGTTGATCCTTGGTAAGAAGCATGATTCAAATTGAACTTCCTGGAGAAACAAGTATGCAAACATTAAAATAGCTGATTATCAAGATAATGTTAATAATTGCTAAAAATAAAAAATGTCTTGTGGCTTAAGTAGGATGGATAATATATATTCAAGTAAAGGCCATGTGTTTGATAACCAGGAAATACATGAATTGAGATAAAGCATGACTTGAGTGCAAATTAGATTTAGAAAGATTAATGTTCATTTCATGTACATATTTTAGAACAAATGTGACCTACATCTAGTAACTTACTTCATGTGTCGTTTAACTGTAGCCAGAGACACATGCAGAATCTCTGCTATTGAAGGCAGAGAAAAAACACATGACTTCAGAATAGAAAGTCTCTAGTGATGCTGCAATAGGGCGCTCATCTACCTCCGCTACAGATAAGGGGAGCCTGATAACTGGAACTGGCTGCAACAATAACAATAAATAATTGTGACTTATAGAAATTATTGTAATGATTGTAATCTTTACTAATAGTCTATTTAAACAATACCCATGACAACTTAGTTTAAAAATATATTTACATACATAGTTCATTTTTCCATCTTTAGTTTAAAATTATGTTCTAAGGCATTCTGTAAAAATAATGTCAAAACTTGTATGTATTGTAACAAATACTGAAACAAAACAATAGTGAACAAGTTAAAAAAAGGTTTGTTCTTAAACTATTTTTGTAAAACTATTATAGCTATAAAGTGTCACGGAGTAATCCATCTGCTGCAGGTACATTGGCAAGCCCCCCTCTTGCCAATTGAACACTTCTCTGCATTGTTTTCATTCTACAATTAAAATTACGTCAAATACTAGTAAAAGAACGTTACAGAAGCACTAAAATGCCATTTCTATTGTTTGCTATTACGCAGAGAATTGCCTTTACCAACTCACTCATTCAACAAAAACTGTACTTAGCTTAATGGCATCAGCAGCGAAGACCTTAAAAAACGCAATCCTTACCTCACTAAGGTTGACTGAAACACATTGGGTCCAGTTATCCTCTGTTAACTGCCGACTGCAGTCATTTAATGTTCGGTTGCAGCGCAAAATAAAGTCTCTTCTCGCCATCGTAGATCTAATTAGTTAACCGTTACCAATTCCATGGTGAATTTGATCTTCTAGTCTGGCTCAGTTCATCAGTGATTGGTCAAATTTACTGGCTATGGAAATCAGCGGGAGGGGCTCACTATACAACGGACAAAACAACGTAAATAACGCGGGCTTTATGACACACAAACGGCATTTTTACGGTGTCATATAGCAAGACAGCGGTGCAAAACACGCCGCTTTTCAGGGCGCCGTAAAACACCTTTAAATACAGCGTTATAAACGGCTTTTCGCAGTTTTCAGAAGAGGCTAACGTTAACTCTATATCTCTTGCGCTTGTTAGGGCTTATAACGTCTTTATTTTGTAGATGAGATGTTTTGATAGTTTAGTAAATGTTGTCAAGGGATTATTGGATGCATGTATGTGCGATGTTGTCATTAATCTCCGGGGAGATCTCAGGGAAGAAACCAGATGGAGGCAGGCACAAAGTTGAAAGGGTACAGATTTATTTATAAACATAAACGACTCTACTTAAAGGCAAACAAAAACCCACGATGGGGGAACAACGGCAAGACTAAAATATTACTTAAGAACAAAACAAGACACGATGTAACGTTCTGTAACTAACATGGAGCAAATAATTGTGCTGCAACTAATTAAAGCGTGTTTTGATGTTTTATCGTAAACCGATATGGTCAAAAAGTTGTTCTCTGATTTCAGGAGTGACAAAATAACACAAAGAAGAGAACGTCGAGATTTCAACATTTCTGAAGGGAGCTACAAAAAAGGTAGAATTTAGGTGAGTTAAGAAGGCTAAAATCATTAAATCACCTCATGTACTTTTATACAACATATCACCATGCATCTATTAACCAGACGTTTTGTTTTCCTTTGATTTCTTATTTTAAGGGTTTGACATTGGGTTGCACGGTGTACCGGTGCTACGGTTGTATCGCGATGAAAAAGCTTCAAAATACCCGCGATTTTTGAAACAGTAGTATCGTAGTACCGTAGTTAATGTTGCATATGTGCATTCATATTTATTTGAACTCTTAAATCTGCCTTTTTGCGTTGATTATTTCCAAAATGAATGTGTGTTTTGAATGTCTCGGAAGAGTTCATAATTCAAATTGGCGATTTGAACGAGTTGTTTAAATGATTCACAAACTGTGTGTTCAGATCAAATGCGACTTGCGCGAGCATATCGCGCCGCAAGTAAGTCTTTCACGTCTTTGCGTTGTCTTAAAGCTGCAATATGTAACCTTGGTATTTGACCACAAGAGGGCGCATTTCCAACAATAGCAAAGGCGAAGCTTGATGACGTTATGAAGCAGGTGACGATGGGAGATGTCGTTTTAAATGCGTTTTCGCCATAGCGATGTATCTAAATTGGATAAACGAATCATGATCACGGATGAGGTAATTTATTTGTTTTTGTATTACCTGTATATCTGATCGTATTATTTTATGTCATCATAATTAATGAACTGCAAGGAACGTGAAATTTTATGCTATATTATCCCGTTACAACTTACAGCTATTTGTTAAATGATTTGTTGGGTTAATGTTGTGCAGTGTTACGTGTTTATGGTTAATGCCGTGTTGTTTAACGTGCTCAAACCAATCGTTCTAAAATAAATAATTGATTTGCTTACCTGTCTATCAATACACTCGCGAGAGCAGAGTCTCTGTCAAGTCCAAGATTGTCGCGCAGCTCTCTCCATCTCGAAAACGCCTGGCCGATATTTATCCTGGTTTTATTCCTCCGTTTGTCACACAGTCTATGTGTATCCTTCCGTTTTACTGGCACTTCAAAACTCGCCAAAGAGTAATCGTGATCCATAACAACCACTTCCGCATTTGACCATGTGATATTCTGGTCTACACCGGAACAAAGTATAGAGCGGACATTGCGTCACTGAGAGGCGACATTTCTTTTCCGGGACGGCCAGTTATTTAAAATCGGAATTTCTCTGAAATAAAAAATCTTTAGAGACTTTTGAAATATTGTAAGTACACAACTGGAGGAAATATATCACACTGTGCAAGTTATTTTCTGAAATTTTATTACAAAATTATTACATACTGGAGCTTTAAGGGCTGGTTATACTCGACGCAGTCGCTAGTTCGCCTGGGTGCGCCAAATATGACGTCATCGCGGAGTTAGCGGAAGTTCGCTTTGTATATATATTAAATCAACAAACAATAGTTTGAAATGCATTTCCCCGTCCATCACACATATCTGCTTCACAAGACGGATTTACAGGATGATTTCGTTTGTGCGCCCCCTGTCGTTTCAAAGAATATCTCAACGGCGAACGCGTCAAGTATAAACGTCTCGTCCGTTTGGGGAGTTGCGCGCGGACAGCGGAGGCTCGCGAAGCGGAGCCAGGCTCGACTATAAACAGGCCTTTAACATGTAAATCACTCGCGCTTAACGCTTCATTCGCGTTTGGTCTGAACACACTGTTACTCAGAGGAAAATTCATGCCATCTGCTGGCCGTTTTTAGTTTGGGTTTTCCACAACTGACACGGCCCAAACAACAGTTATTTGCAAATGTTGCAATGATAAGATTCGCATGTCGGATGTCAACACAGTGAACCCTTTTAGCCACCTCAAAAGAAAGCACCCGAAAAAGTATGCCGACAGTCAAATTATAAAGGGACCCCGTGCGAGTAAATCGGGTACAACCAAGCATTCAGAAACTACAAGGCTTAAACAAACGACTTTCACGAAAGAAGCATTTTAGAAAGGAACTCTGTATGACAGAACGAGCAAGCGCTAAGACACAGTAACATTTTACCTGCCAAAGATATGATTCCCGTAAAGACTGTGGAAAATGCGGGCTTTAAAAGACTGCTCAAAGTCGTAGATCCACATTACGAAATACCCAGCCGCAAATATTTTTCCTCCACGGCCATTACACAGCTTTCCTCCGAGTGCCGCAACAAAATAAAAAACAAAATTCAAAATGTAAAGCTGATAACAGCTGATTTACACTTGCACTTGCGTTAATATTAACTTGATTAAAATATAAATGGTAAAGATTATATTTTTATACGGGGACATTAGTTTGGCTGTAATTTAGCTCTGCAAATTGCAAATTAGTGTTAAAACCAACTTGAAAAAGAACCAGGATAAAATTGTGAATCGTGATCTATTTAGAAAAAAATTGTGATTTGATTTTTTTTCTAGATCGCACACCCCTACCATGACAACCCTAGTTTGACATCCAAACGTGAGTGGAATTGAATTCGCAATATTAAATGAATGAGTAAACCTAAAAAAGATATAAATTCTGATACTTTAGGAAATATGTTTTGTATATTTTCTGAAACTTATACTTTTTGTTTTCAGTGTTTTTCCCTTTACTCTTGTTTGTTCTCTTTTAATGAATCTGGCACTGCACTGTAAAAAATAATTTGTTGACCCAACTTGACTAAGTCAAGTCATCTTGTTGCATTGATTAAGTTAAGTTCGGCAAACATTAGGTCTCATTAAGTTCACTCAACTTATTTGTAGTTGTTGAAACAACTTTCAGTAAATTGAGCCAACTTCCTGCATCAATTAATGAGTATTTAGAATTTTTAGTTAAGTCGACTTAAAAACATATTATGTGAACTTAACTTGTCATGTTCTCACAACCGTGAATCAAGTCTAATTGACATAAAATTGTAATTTTTCTTCAACACCATAACCTAACTATTTGATTTTAATGGACTTTACTTGTTTTGACAAAAAGTTCTGGATTTACCTGGATCCGGATTTTTTATGAAATCAACACAACTGCTAAATTGAAGCTCTCAGCATTTATTTTTTAAATAAATACATTACATGTAAAAACAAAGAATTCTCCTGCAAATATATAAAATTACAAGAAAAAAAAACTTAAGCAAACAGCTCACACAAACACGTGCAAGTTTTTCTATGCACAGATCCATCTTGGAGCCAAAATAGTGCAAATAACTCTCCTTTGTTTCAGTTCACCTTGCAAATCTTTATGAATTTTGAAGAAATCTCTTGCATGTACCAAGGCAGGCCCAGCAATGCTGCAGTCCTCATCCTTTGGTTTGTTGTCTGTAAAATGTAGAACGGATAAAGTACCAGCTTTATTCGTTCAATCCTTTGTTTTCTTTATGCTCTCTAACCCTCTGTAAGAATATTATTTCTTATGTCCCCTTGTCTAAGTATTATTCTAAGGTTGAAGAGTCTGGTCGACGTAACACACACTAAGTTTGCAGGCCTGGAGACAAAGTTTGACACAGACACAGGAGTCTAGTTCAATCAGAGTCCAAAGTTTATTGTATTAAGGACTAATATTTATATGGAGGTAACATTTGGAGGTAACATTTGTCACAAGAGTGGAAAATAACCAGACATTGTTATTCCTCCTGCGAACAATCCGATATTACAGTATCAAAACAATTGTCCCTTGACATCATTAGGAACCTTGAGATGGAGACCAACAGATACTTATATCAGCATAAGACAGCATAAGACATGATACAACTTTCAACGAGGTTAAACAACAAGAAAGTAAGGCACATATATGGGATCAGAATCCTGCCACAAGTATTGCGGGCATATTTAAAAGTATTCCATTCCATTCCATTTTCTACCGCTTATCCGAACTACCTCGGGCCACGGGGAGCCTGCGCCTATCTCAGGAGTCATCGGGCATCAAGGCTATTTAAAAGTATAATAAGCGTAAATCAAAAAATTTAAACCGTGAATCAGAACTTTAAACATATTTTAAATTATATTGGACAAAATTAATATATAAAGTTGTTCAAATCGCAACCAAAATAATGTTCTCCTTGGTTGTTTTACTCATTTTCGTGTCCTTTGATATTTTCTGCTAATATTTAAACTTTTTCTACGCATACGTTATTTTTTCCTCGC
This sequence comes from Triplophysa dalaica, assembly GCF_015846415.1. Classification (NCBI taxonomy): domain Eukaryota; kingdom Metazoa; phylum Chordata; class Actinopteri; order Cypriniformes; family Nemacheilidae; genus Triplophysa; species Triplophysa dalaica. The sequence continues at coordinate 10,798,494 of NC_079547.1, read as the reverse complement.
TTGTTTTTCCAAGTTCTGCGCTTGCTTTTCCAAAAACTGCAGTTCGAGTTTCATGGTAATTAGGGCGGGCTTTTGCGTCACCATTGGTCCACTAGTTCTAGATTGACAGCTCCTCCTCTAGCCAATCAGTCGAAGATGGTGTTGACGTCACTTCATACGCGACTCGCGGCATATCCCTGGAGTTGGACTTTAACCGTCATCTGCAAATCCCGGACAAGGTCCACAGGTAATTGAACATAATATCGTTACTGAGTGTCAGATACACTTCTGTTATGAATATGCTCTGCCAGGTTTACAAAGTAATTTGATGTCCGATTCCACCATATAGTCCGATAAGTTACATACATGTGTATGTTAATTTTTTTTGTGAATTTTGCTCCAATGCAAGGAATTATGTCAAAGAGCATGGTATTACACTTGTGTGTACATAGGAAACGATTTAAACATTTAAAACGGTCTTTCTTAATAGACAAAGTGTGTAAAAAAGATGGCCATTGTTTAAAGCAGAATCTTAACCCAATCAGCTTTGAAACCAGGTGTCCATGTTATGATTAAAAATACACAGAACAATGCATACCTTTTATTACAATTTTTGTAATAAAAGGTAAACAACCAGTGATGTGATGCAACAACAGTTTTTGTTACCTTTTTGTTCAACACTAAAATAATATTTCATAGTGAACGTAATATGCTCAAGCCACTTAAATCAGGGGTGTTTTATCCTACTCCTGGAGGGCCAAAAATTTATTGCAGAGTTTAACTCCAATCTGATTCAACACATGAAGTTATACACTGGAAGTTTGCAGTGATCCTGAACACCTTGATTAGCTGGTTAAGGTGTGTTTAACGACATAGTGTGTTTAACAACATGCCACTCAAAACTTCAACATGCCACTTGAATTTTCATTCAATACAATGACAATGAACATTGGCAAGTCTCTTGAGAGGACAAGTCAGCACTAAAACATCTAGTTAAATTAGTCATGTTGCCTATTTTATTTTTTTTGAAGATAACTTAATTTTGTAATGAAACTGATCATGGGGGGCACGGTGGCTTAGTGGTTAGCACGTTCGCCTCACACCTCCAGGGTTGGGAGTTCGATTCCTGCTTCCGACTTGTGTGTGTGGAGTTTGCACTTGTGTGTGTGGAGTTTGCATGTTCTCCCCGTGACTCGGGGGTTTCCTCCGGGTACTCCGGTGTCCTCCCCTGGTCCAAGACATGCATGTTAGGTTGATTGGCATCTCTGGAAAAATAAGGTGTGAGTGCGTGAGTGAATGAGTGAGTGTGTGTGCCCTGCGATGGGTTGGCACTCCATCCAGGGTGTATCCTGCCTTGATGCCCGATGACTCCTGAGATAGGCACAGGCTCCCCGTGACCCAAGGTAGTTCGGATAAGCGGTAGAAAATGGAATGGAAAAAAAACTGATCATATCAGTCTTGATGTTACTGCGACATACAAAATGTATAGGTTACGTTTGAAGTTAATGTATGAAAAAATGCGACTATCAATAGCTTTATGATCCATAGAACAAAAGGGTTTGGACGAACATGAAAGTGAGTACATAATCACAGACCCGTCATTTTAGAGGAAAAAGAATGCTTTAAATTAAATTGACTCACATCCTTATCAAGGCTCTTCATAACACAAAGACTTTATGACAAAACAATGACCTAATAAAACAAAGACTTCCCACAAGGGGGCAAAAACAATAAAGAACAGAGAATCTACAACATACAGACTAAGGCACGACAGAAAACAAAGACATCCAAGAGGAGCAGGGCAAGGTAATCCAGAGACAAGGCAGGACAAGGTAGGGTAAACCAAAACAAGGCAAGCAAGCACAAAGACACAGTTCAGTCAGGACCTTTCAAGTCAGGAAAAACCCAAGTCAAAATTGAAGACAAGTAATCTTTTATTTGGCAGATTTGCTTAATTTACGTTTGGTGGTATGGCTCTGTTCTAAATTCCCAATCCTTCTCATGAGCTCCATGAGAAGTAAGATGGGGAAGCAGCAGCAGCATCTGGGGTGACTCTCCCGGTTTAGCTGGGAGAGCAGCTCAACCCCCCCAAACAAAACCATACCAGGCAATCCTCTTTGGCTCTTCTTACTAAATCGGAGAGCCAGCAGAGGAACAAAATGAGCGGTCTCTGAAACTAGATTAAGTGCATTTCTCATGTTACTGCCTTCCCAGACAATCGCTTGAATGAATAGATCTGAGGGGAGTTGACTGATTGGCAAGAGCATGAGAAGTGTAGCAATAATTATAAAATTGGTATAAAATACTTTAGTAAACAGGCCCGATATAGCTGAAGCTGCCACAAATTATAGAGCTGCAATCATAGCTTTTTGAGCCTCGAGGATGGCTCGAGCATCAGGTCGAAGATAGCGAGCGTAAGCGGCTGAGGACCATCGTCCCATGGCCTTCAAAGTGGAAACAGTGGTGGAAGAAGCCGTTGCTGTTGCGGCACCGATGCGCATTGAATGTGCAGTATAGCGGTCTGGAGGAAGCCCGCAATATTGGCAAAGCAGACGAAGATGGGTGGCGAACCAGCGCCTGGAAACAGGCTTTCCTTCCTATGTGGCAAATAATGGGTCTTTCTTTTCACCCCAGCGTGTGAACGTTTTTTCAGGTAGGCCAACATGGAAGACAAAGGACAAAATGCAGTCTTACTTTCAGAGATGAATACAACAGTTCCTTCCTGGTTTCTATTCGTTTTTGAATGTTTAAGAAATAAGGTGAAGTGGTGAGCATAGATTGATAAATCTAGAACTGTTAGGTCATGTGATGGATTGAAAGAATCTGTTAGAGTAGTAAACTCGCCACCTCTAAGAAAACCATAGAATGCCGTGAGCAAAACGGTTTCCTGCAATAGATCAGAATAAGGCCCAAAGCACCCCTCTCTTAGCAGTGATATTATCTTTCGTAAGAGTGAGAGTGAAAAAGGGAGAGGCTTATCATTGGCTTGGGGTTTTTCTCTTTTGAGACCATTTAGCAGAAGACGAATCCATGAATTTCCTAAAAGGCTGATGGTGGATGGATCCAGGCAGCGCAGGTGGAACTGGATGCCGGCAATCATATTTTTTATGCTAGAAGGCTGCATTTTTCTCGATTCAAAACAATGAACAATAAAAGCACTGACACATGAAACATCAACTGGAAGAACAGATACAGAAAATGTGGCACAGAAGGAACTGAACTGAAACCAAGCAGAGTCGTACATTTTTAATGTGGATTTAGCTAGACCTTTACGCATGTAGCGAGCTCCAGAGTGCAGATATGATTGAAGGGTCCTGTCTAATCTAGTATGGTTTGGCTGAAAGAGGGGCAGACCAGGCTGGATGGAGCTGCTTCCGGGCATAGAAAATGGAATTTCTGAAATTCAAATCAAGACAAAGAATCAGCAATTTGATTGTTTAAGCCTGGAATGTGAGCTGCGCGAAATTTGAAGTTACCGATGACTGATGACCAACTGAGGCGCCTGACGAACCTATTTATGAATGGCACTGAGGATCGACCCTTGTTAATTATATGAACTGTTGACTCATTGTCACAAAAGAAAAGGATTTGTTTCCTAGCCCAGTATTTACCCCATAAAATACAGGCTATTATGATAGGATATAGTTCCCACAGAGCGGTTGACAAAATTTCATCTGATGCATGTTGTAGCCCCCCCGAAACCAACGGAAGGCGCAGCATCTGTGTACAATTTAAGGGCTTCGGAAGACTCAAGGTTGTCATTATAAAATAGGAGATGCCGTTCCAATTGTTGATGAGCAAAGACCAGAAGCTGAGATCTGATCTGCAGCCTGCATCTAAGGTTACTGTGTCCTTAAGATCCTTGACAGACTTTGAGTGGTCAAGAAGCCTTGCTATGAAGGACATGCCCTGGGGAATAATTGGCATGGCAAAATTGAGGTGGCCTAACAACGAAAGGAAATCTCTTTTAGAAAGAAACGTTGACATGCGAGCATTTCTCATGACTTTTCTTATGCGATTTAATTTTTCGATGGGAAGAGAGGCTTGCATGAGATTGGAATCCAAAGTGATGCCAAGAAACTGGATGACTTTGAGGGGACCTATCGTTTTTTTGTCAGAGAGGGGAATCCCTAGGTCATAGAATGTGCGTTTAAGTGCCGAGATACAGCGATCTGGCTTGGAGTGTGGTTTTGGATAATCTACTAGCAAGAAATCGTCTAAAAAGTGAAGCACGAACAGCAATCTGCAGGTGTTGAGAAGAATCCAACACAACGCTTCTCACTGTGAATTAAATATTTTTGGACTGCTTCTGCGAAAGCAGAAGGTAAGCCTAACCGAAAAAAAACTATTTGTTTCTCCATTTAACACCAAATAAATGCCACTGTGATGGATGTAAAGGCATGATTTTTAAGGCGTCTGAGATATCCGCCTTGACTAGCCAAGCACCTCTTCCTGCTTGCTTAATGAATTTAATTGCATCGCCACAGAGGCATAAAACAAAGAAAAAGAAGCGGAAGGAATAAGACTGTTAATACTTGGAGTATTGTCATTGTGAGGGGCGTAGAGATCAATCGCTTTTTTCCAGAATATTTACGGGTAGCAATTCCTATGGGATTAATTCTAAGGGTTGTGAAGGGGGATGTATCAAACGACCCGATCATAAAACCTTTCTTAACCTCCTTCTCTAACAATAAATCTACTACTTTGGGTTCTTTAGAAGCTGAAAGCAAGTTATTGCAGACAAAAGAGGACTTGAGTAACAGACATAATCCTGCACAAAAACCACGGACGAGACCAGTTAATAAATAATTGACAAACCAGCGATTAGGATGATTTCTCAATGCTCTTCCCAGCTTGGGGACGTTGATTGGAGTTGAAGGTTTTATTTCTTTTTCTCCTTCCTCAGAAAGCAACTTTGTCTTGGGCAAACTGAATTTGGATGACCATCTCCGCAATAACTACAAGCATGAATATATTTACAACTATAGAATTTGCTAACATTTTCATTAAAATTGTAGCACAATGGAGTTGCAAATGGCATCACCTTAGAATCGTCAGGCTGAGGACAGTTTTTGGGCACAGATTGGATGTGTGAGAGTGAGAGCCACAAATCGAGCAGGAAAGAGCTTGGTGACCAGTGAAATGTCTGCTGATGAGGGCCAAATCGACTACGGACCAGTCCAGTCTTTGATTGAAACGCTGAATGTACATGGCGGATTTAGCGGAGAAGAATTTATGATATTCATAGAAAAGAGAGTTCCAACATAGGTCAGAGCAAGGTCGGATATAATGGCAAAATACGTGTCCAGCTCTGCCCTACGAGCAGGATAAACTTTGCATATGACATCTCTGTGTGCTCCGGACGCCACGTTAAATTAGTTAGTTGAGTTAGTCTCTTTGAAAGTCGGGGGTCATTGTCTTTAAGTGTAACTGATACATCGCTGCAATCTACAACACGTCTGTCGCATGATTCTGAGCCTAGTAATATTTTAATAAGGTTGACATCGTTACCTGCTAGGATTTGGCTTCTCAGCTGATGAGAAATTACAGCAGCCGGCGAAAAGAATGGTGAGCCGGTGGACACTGGAACTGCACTTCCCATGGTCCTCCACGGGACTGCCGTTGGAATGACGTCATCAACCTGCTCAGGAGCCGAGGGCTGCAGCAATCTAGCCGATGTGAATTGCGATGTTGACGGACTGTGGAAACGGGGATCTGCCAGATCGCGGGTTTTTCGAACCTCATTCTAGAGCCTGAATTCTGGAGTTCATGTCGGAGAGTGAAGACTGGATACTGGACAATGCTGACAACACTGGGTCGTTGCTTTGGACCGTCGAGTGGATTGTTCGGGCTAAACCGGCGGGACCAGCTGCCCTTTTATGTGTAACGTAAGCCTCAGCCGGAGTGGGTGCTGGTTCGGAATTTTTACTCTTTTGGGTGTTTTTCTTGCTGGATAAAGGAGGAGGTATAAGCGATTCTGTTGAAGACATGAAGACGTTCTCACAGAATAGAATGAACAAATCTTTGTGAGTAGCTCCCGTCGGAACCGGAACATTGCTCTTATACAATGTATCCAATATCTTAGGCAGTGGCCAATCATTAAAAGCTTTGACGGACTGGAACAGTGATCTCCTCTTGGGTGGCATCCACTGCATGGATGGGATGCTGTTGCCGGGATTCTTCGATGGATTCGAAGTGCCACGGATCTTCGTCATTTGCGGCAAAAAACATTGTGAAGAATCAGGTAAGTAAAATCCAAAATATGAATAATTTTCATTGCGAAGGGAAACAGCAAGCATTAGAAGCAGTCAAACAGGCTAGACTGAACCGATATTTAAATAGGGCGCCCAATTGAGAGAACGTATCAGATCGGCTGATGGGCTGGGTTAGGGTTGTGATCAGCTGATGACAGCTGATAACCAAGCTTGACTACAAGGCCTGCCGGAACTAACGCTGATGCTTAATGTATACATGCACAGGTTAGCACATGTAAGAACATACAACGCACGAGCACAGGACAATAGACATGAGGATATTATATAGGGAGATAGCCAAAGGATAATTAACAAGGGGCAGGTGTGGGTAATGAAACACTCAGGGAAAGTTAACGAGGAACAAGATGGCGGAAACGAAGACGCAGACCGGAGAGAGAGTATAGCCAGCCGATAGGACCACTATCTCTCCCTCCACACACAACCTAAGGCTATGCCATGACTCCGCCCCAAGACCAAGAATAGACATGACATGATGGCGGAATCATGACAGTTTCATATTGATGTTCTGTAACTTCCAACAAACACTGCAATATATTACTTCAATAAATGCAGGAATTAAATTATTAATGATATTATAAATACATAACAAAGACATTCATTACAGAAGATTGCAAGATTAAAACCAAAATAATAATTGTTGATTTTAGCCATTATGTAAATTGTGTGCGTTTGATTTTATTGATGTTGTTTTACGCATTAATAAAGCGGTTATGTAAAATAAATAGAAGCCTTTATAGAAAGCGGGCTTAGAACATTCCCCATCACTGAACGATCACTGACTTCGGTTTAATTTTCTCAAAAGGGGAAAATAACAACCACTCATTAATGTCGATGTACGGTGACTTAATCAGACGATGTTGCAGTTTAAATCAGGATAACAAGTGTTTAAAAAATGACACATTGTTAACATGTAGTATCATGGGTAGTGTGTTTTTATATTTGTTTCTTGTCTTCACAACAGAGACAAAAAATATATAAATGGAAAAAAGCTTTTTTGTTCACTTGTTTTACAGTATGTGACAGTTCAATTCAGTTATAATATGACTGCAAGTCTGCATGATGAACCTATGAACCAAATGCATATTGACGCTTTGTGTCGTAGTAAGTACAATTTTGACTGTATTATTTGTGTCCCCTTCAAAAATTGCTGTAGTGTATTTCGGGGAACTATGAGTTTGATCACAGAAAAATACGGATAATTAATGATGATTAATTATACCTATTTCATAAACTTTTATCGGATTCAGCAGACCTAATAATAGCGACAAACTAAATGCACTCGTCCAGCGAGTGATCCAGCAGATCATATATCAAATCTAAGAAATATTACTTTCCTGGCCTTGGAAACATAACACTCTTAATGTAGTCCAGTACCGCTCCAAAAATTATAACGAAATCAAGCAGTTTAAGTGAAATTAATATGTGATAAAGAAACACAGCAACAATTCGAGCGTGGAGACAAATGCGGGTTTATTGACCACACTTACCGAAAACAAACCGACTAACTAATAAATAACAAACGCTAACAAACAAACATGAAACGTAAAAGCAGTAAAGAAAGGTAAGAGGTTAACAAACAAAAGGGTGGCAGTATTACAAACAGCTATTCACATCTGCATGAACCATCGAGGACAATCTCCTTTGTTACGTGCCTGATGTTAAAAAGGGATGGTACCGTAACATTTATGTGAGACAACTGTTACCGGGTGTGGTGCAGATCAAAAAGGACACCGAACAGAGGTATTGAAGTTCAAAAGTCTTTTCTAGTCGCGTTGAAGAAAAATACACATAATTACAGAAAAAAACATATATGGAATACAACACGAAAAGGAGTGTCGCCCAAATTAAAGAAAGAAACAAAAATAAAACAATCCTTATACTAACCTCTAAACTTACTAACAAAATAAATATGAAAATAAAACCGAAATCTTCAGCGTATACGACGCCCAACTAAGCTAATATAATCTACAAACAAAAGTACAAAGGCGGTGTCACACTCTCAAACCTAAACTAACAAAGTATAAACTAACATGAAGCACTGACATGGATCCTCAAAGGACTCGATAGAAGTCAATTGTCAAAGAATAGATCTATAGATAGTTCGAATCACATAAGACAACGCATGACTTCATAAGACTTGGTACGTTAAAATCAAACAATTGGTGTCGACCACAAACAGCTGACCGCATTGGAGCACATGGTACGCTGGCATGGCGCACACACACACACAATCAACTTGCGTCCTTAAATACAGCTGGCCCGCCAGCCGATTGGCAGGACATCATGACGTCAGAATGATGATTGGCAGTCGAATCAGCCAGTAAACACCAACCTAGAAGTAGAGCCAAAAGGGACAGGAGACAGGAGAGCGAAAAATAATACAATGTACACAAAACACACACGGAATGTAACACTCCCCCCCTTAAGACAAAACTATATGGATTAAAGAGACAAATAGTTTTAACAATGCTTACTCCAATCTTCTTTTCTAAGCTCTTGACAGAGCATCAGCCATTATGTTTTTCAGATGGTAACCTTGGACCACCAGAGACCAACACATCAGCCGCTGATTATGGTTGTACAGTCGAGACAGGAATACTAAAGGGTTGTGATCAGTAAATATCCTAATTGGCAAACTGCTTGAACTCAAATATACATCAAAATACTGCAATTCCAACAGTAATGCTAATGTTTCCTTCTCAATAGTAGAGTAATTCAACTGACTTTTGTTGAACTTACGTGAGAAGTAACATAAAGGGTGATCAATCCCGTAAATATCTTCTTGAATGAGCACTGCCCCGCGCCAACAAACCTTGCGTCGATCTCAAGCTTGTCAGCTCGCTTTGTCATACGCTGGTGCTGCAAGAACAGGAGCACTACACAATAAACATTAACATTTTTGAAAGCAGTCTGACATTCATCAGACCACACAAATGCACGCAAAGGACTGAGGAGTGACGTCAATGGACTAACAACGGTAGAGAAATTATTGCTCATCACTTCCTGTTTGCTGAGAGAGCGTGGTTTGAGACAGAGCTCCGTCAAACTTTTTCTAAATATATCGTTTATTCCTGTTATTTCTTAATATTTATTTTCTAAATTGATAACTCACAGAGGGTTAAACCTATCCTTAAGTGTATCCCATACCAAATATCGTCATATAACGCACAGATAAATTTGTTTTGTACGACCATTCGCTATTAGCACTCAGGCTGTTAGCATTCCCAGCCTTTATTTTCTGAATATTGCCTTTACTGCTTAACCCACTGTTCTCATTATGACACCACTAATGGCTAATGATTCAGATATGTGTTTAACGTTACCTTTGAGTGCAGATGATGAATCTTTCTTCGCACTTCAGTCAGAACTGGAAGTATTGGAGAAGCAGATCCACAATCTACTCGAGAGGCAAACACGTCTGCGAGAACGAAAAATGGCGCTGGAAACATCCCGGGCTGACGCTCGCAAAGCTGCGTTAAGTGTTCGACGTGATTGTAATACTCCTATCACTTCTACTCCGTGTGTTTCTATGCACAGATCCCATGCTTCAAGATCACGACGAGCCGAAATGAATTTCACTCCTGCACCTGCACGGCGAGAGGCGAAATCCAGGACCGGAGCGATGAACTCTCCCCCACTGCCGCCACCGGTTTTCGAGATTTCTACGAGAAATCGCTATGCTGCCCTCTGTGAGACGAAATCCAACGCTGTGGTCATCGGAGACTCAATCGTCTGGAACGTACGCACCTCCTTCAATGAAGGTAAGGTGCGCACTCACTGTTTTCCTGGCCCCCGTGTTCTCGATGTCGCTGCGCAGGTAATTGCGATTCTGAAGGAGAATGCAAGAGTGGGAGCCGTAGTTCTGCACGCGGGGGTGAATGATGTGAGAATGCGGCAGTCAGAGATCCTGAAGAGGGACTTCAGGAGTCAGGTCGATACTGTTCGCAACGCATCGCCCACGGCGAGGATTATCGTATCAGGGCCGCTTCCTACTTGCCGACGAGGGATCGAAAAGTTCAGTAGACTATTTACGCCTAATAATTGGTTAATGTCATGGTGAATTGAACAGAAGCTGCTCTTTGTAAATAATTTTGGTCTGTTCTGGGAGCGAACAAGGCTCTTCCGCCCGGACGGGCTGCACCCCAGCAGCATTGGAGCGGAAATTCTGTCTGACAACATCTCAAAGACGCTACGCACCATTTGACTAGTAAGTACAAATTTTAACCATAGTCTGTGTTCTTCTCACCCAACTGTTAAGAATGTTACAGTTAAGAATGTTACTGCTTTCAAATGCATAGAGACTGTGTCTGTCCCCCGAATAATACAACCAATTAATAATTTATTTAAAAGGAAGAGAAAAAATCTTATCATGATTAAACCAAAAGACAATATATTTAATACATCTCAAAGACGCCTAAAGTTTGGGCTACTTAATATAAAATCACTTAATCCAAAGGCAGTTATTGTAAATGAAATGATCAAAGACAACAGTTTTGATATACTTTGCCTTACTGAAACCTGGCTTAAGCCAAATGATTACTTCGGTCTAAATGAGTCTACTCCACCAAGCTACAGGTTATATTCATGAGCCACGTCCGGTTGGTCGAGGTGGTGGTGTCGCAACAATCTTTAGAGACTTTCTTACTGTTACTCGGAGAACAATGCATACATTTAAATCATTTGAAATGCTTGCGTTGAACATAACAGTTCCAAACAAAAGTAAAAAATCATTGGTCTCATTGGTTAATGTGTATAGACCCCCTGGGCCTTACACTAATTTTCTGATAGAGTTCGCAGACTTCTTATCGGATCTATTGGTTAATATCTATAAAGTACTGATTGTTGGAGATTTTAATATCCACGTAGATATTGCTAACGATCCATTAGCTGTGGAGTTTAAAGAACTACTAGACCCTTGTGGTGTAACGCAATACATCAAGAGACCCTCTCATCGCCTTAATCATACCCTAGACTTGATTATATCTCACCGAGCCGATCTAACCAATATCGATATTATACCTCAAAGCGACGATGTTTCTGATCACCATCTTATAACATGTACACTGCGCACTGCAGAAATCAGTTGTATATCTCGTTATCGACAGGGTAGAACAATCACCTCAACTACTAAAGATAGTTTCGTAAAGAACTTGCCAGATCTGACTCCTCTAATAACCTTTCCAACTAATATAGAATCGCTCGATGACATGACCAGCAACATGGGCACCATTTTCTCCAATGCATTAGAAGCGGTCGCACCTATGATGTCAAAAAGGATTAATGGAAAGATCATAGCACCATGGTATAATAACACCTCTCACGCCCTAAAAAGAGAAACGCGTAAACTGGAGCGAAAATGGAATCAAACCCAATTAGAGGTTTTTAAAATTGTTACAAAAAGGCACGAAAAGCAGCAAAAGCCGAGCACTTCCGTAACCTCATAGAAAAAAACAAAAACAATCCAAAGTTTTTATTTAGTACAATTGCTAAACTAACAAACAAACATACTCCACCTGACCTGGGTATTCCGCCGCACCTTGGTAGCAATGAATTCATGAAGTTTTTTTACTGAGAAAATCGAAATAATACGAGACAACATAGCTAAAACCAAACCTCCAAGTGTGTCGGAAGAATTAGTTTCAACCGTCACCCAAAAAGAAAAGCTAGAGTGTTTTTCTCCTATAAATCAGGAAGATTTAATTAAAATTGTTTCAACATCCAAACCGACAACATGCTTATTAGACTCTATTCCGACAACTTTATTAAAAGAGTTACTACCTGCTGTAATTGAGCCCATTTGTAACATAATCAACTCGTCAATTCATCTAGGACATGTCTCAGGGCCCTTTAAGCTGGCTGTAAATAAGCCTCTTGTCAAAAAACCAAACTTAGACCCCAATGAACTTGGAAGCTATAGACCGATTTCAAATCTCCTGTACTTGTCTAAAATACTAGAAAAAGTAGTGTCAACTCAACTGTGTACCTTCGTACAAAATAATGACATGAATGAAAAGTTTCAGTCTGGCTTTAGACCGCATCACAGCACTGAAACTGCGCTCGTTAGAATTACAAATGACCTCCTTATTGCTTCAGATAAAGGTAACATCTCACTCTTACTCCTGCTTGACCTTAGTGCTGCTCTCGATACTGTAGACCATAAAATACTACTAGATCGTTTACACAATTATATCAGTATTCAGGGACAGGCACTGCAATGGTTCAGATCTTACTTAACAGACAGATATCAATACGTCCATTTAAATGGGAAATCGTCAAATCTTAAGCAAGTAAATTATGGATTACCTCAGGGATCGGTTTTTGGACCCTTGCTTTTCTCCATATACATGCTGCCCCTCGGCAACATTATTAGAAAACATGGAATTAGCTTCCACTGTTATGCAGATGATACTCAGCTATATATCTCATCAAGACCAGATGATTCCTTTAAGCTATCCAAACTGGCAGAGTGCATCGAGGACATAAAACATTGGATGACTAGTAATTTCCTCCTTTTAAACTCTAGCAAAACAGAAATATTACTTATAGCACCAAAATCAAGTAAACAGAATATCTCCGATTACAGCCTGCAAATTGAAAGCTGCACTGTTACTCCAACAAATACAGTTAAAGACCTAGGCGTTATATTAGACGGCAACCTGTCATTTAAAAATCACATCTCAAATATCACAAAAACAGCCTTGTTCCACCTTAGAAATGTTGCCAAATTATGAAATAGTTTATGTGTTGCAAACGCAGAAAAGCTTATTCATGCATTTGTGACCTCACGGCTTGACTATTGTAATGCTCTACTTAGTGGTTGTCCTGTATCATCGATAAACAAACTACAGTTAGTTCAGAATGCAGCTGCCAGAGTTCTTACTAGGTCAAGAAAATACGGTCACATAACCCCAGTTTTATCATCGCTTCACTGGCTACCCATTAAGTATCGTATTGATTTTAAAATTCTTTTAATTGCTTACAAAGCCCTGAACGGTTTAGCACCTACTTACTTAACCGAGCTTTTATCACGTTACAACCCATCACGCTCTCTAAGATCTCAAAACTTAGGACTTTTGACAACACCTAGAATAACAAAATCCACCAAAGGGGGACGAGATTTCTCATACGTAGCACCTAAACTCTGGAATAGCCTTCCTGATACTATTCGAGGGTCGGACACACTCTCCCAATTTAAATCTAGATTAAAGACACATCTTTTCAGCCAAGCTTTCACTTAATGCATAGTTAATGAACAGCAGCTATGCTAATTATTCCCAGGTTTATTTCTCTTTCCGCCTCCGCCTCGGGATGCCCATCCCGAGGTAGGAAGAAGTTTCACCATGTCCAGACGACCGACAGATGCCCATCCCCAATTTGAGATTACGCCAGCTACAGCTACAGCTGCAGACTGACTGACCATCCCAGCTCCATCTAAGGCAATTCCACCACCAGCCAAGAGAAATATGACCATCGGACCAGCTCAGACCACTACATCCCCAACCATGAGCAAAGACGGACTATTTGTCTTATTAATGCTGAAGTTACAATATTTGGTATTAAATGCTAAACTAAAATCACATGTCACCAGTTTGAGTGCAGCTATGACACGTCAGAGGGGATCTGGCCCTCCCGGTTGAGCCTGGTTTCTCCCAAGTTTGTTTCTCCATTAATCAATCATTGGAGTTTGGGTTCCTCGCCACAGCAGGGGAGTGATGGCCTGCTCACCGGGAGACTGCATTCATTCATTTATTTATTTAATTAGAAATTAGATATTATTTATTAGAATGATCTTACTCGTTGTATAAATACCATGCACTGTGCTGTGTTTCAGGCGCCAGCAGCTTGAACACTTGCCAAAATCGAGCAGCGAGATGTGGAGGGTGAGCATGTTAGAGTCACCCACACGTTCTCAATAACATTTTCTGTTTTATGTTCAAAAATGTTTTGCACACTGCATGGTCAAACATTATCAATTAATTCGGATTTAACGCAACTTCTATGTTTCAATTCCAGATTCGGTTGTGTTAATGTCGAGAGAAAATGGAAATTGTGAGGATACCAACCGGCGAATAAGCTGATTCGTCCCGCTGTTTGTCTAACTTAGCATAAACGTGACTTCTGGTGTGTGGTTTGCAAAGTGTGGTTCACTCATTATTACATTGTCTTGTCAGCCCAACATATACGGGAAAATAAGACATTAAAAACCTATCAAATTGCGCATTTGGGATATTGCTTTAAAATAAACGCTGTATACGACCGCTGAAAGAGTGTAAGTATGAATCAGAACTAAAGTGCTTAGCTCGCCAGTAGCCACTTGATGATGCAACCGATGAGCAAGTTAGCACTCGACGTTATCAGGTGACATTAAACG